>NW_024609880.1:49044342-49227145 GCF_016920785.2 Ixodes scapularis | reverse complement strand
TTTGGACTTTCGCTTTAAAATAGCTACGTCTGCAGATGCCAGCACGTGCAGCGAGTGTAAATACGCTCGTACATGCTCCTTGGTGATTGGGTAATTTTGCAAAAGGTCTATGAGTATGCAGTCATGGTGGAAACACCAAACCCTCTCTTTTCCAACCAATGAACATTGCATAGAAACTGCCGCGGCGGCAATGTACTCAGACCAAAGCGGTTCATTAACGACATCTACAAACGCCTACGCCGCCCCCCTGTGACTCCGACCTCGAGACCGTCTAATCGGATCTGTCTCCCTTATGTGAAAAATGTGAGTGAGACCGTCGGACGCGTCCTTCGGAAACACGGCATTGCCGTCTCCCACAAGCCCGTGTCTACTAGGGAGCCTTCATGTGCGCTTTGCTAGGGTGATGCCACCCTTTGTAATACCACTCGCCGACTAACCAGCAGCCATTTTGTTCCTCGGCGATAATCCGTGGGGCTTATAACCCTCCCGGAAACAAGCACCTTATCTTAGAAGTTCGGAGCAGCGTTGTGGAACCCACGGAGGGAGGATTAGCATTTTCCCCCTCGGATGGGATTACCAATGGACACAAAGGCCACTTTCCGGCGCACGGGGAAACAATGAGAGGAACAAAATGGCGGTGGACGCGGGTGTGGGAAAGGGAAACAGGCAGTTGGCATCACTCTATGCGAAGCGCACATAAAGGCACTCTAGTGTCTACCATCCGTCGGCGGCTTCCTCTCCCCAAAGACAGACCAGGGCCCGTTTGCTCGAAGAGCTAACCGCGGTTAGCGTTGGCCAAAGTCCCTAGTAGGTACCGAAAGTACCTAGTTGTACCTACGTTGTACCTACTACGAAACTTTAATGGCTGGACATAAAACAAATCCGTCCTTTATTATTGGGCTGGAGCCTGCGCCACCTTGTGCTGAAAAAAATAAATCGTTATTTTTTTTATGATACAACGTGTGCTTTATGGGAACCGTTTTCGGCTAAATCTAGTTGTAACTTGCAAGAAACGTTTGCTCAATTGAAAAGAAAAAGGATAGTTTCTTTTTTGCATCGAAATTCTTTCTTTCGAAGTGTGGAAGCGTAGACAAGACACCTAGTCAAAGTGCTTTGCAGTTTTCTGTTGTCGTGTTTTGCAAAAAGCAAGTGCGTCGACCGTCGCTTCCAAGTCTGGCAACGCCGTGTGTGCCGTGTCGCGTGCACGGTGTTTGTTTATACAACCAGTTTCGCCTCGTTGCACGCAACGCGCGTTTCTCGTTTTCGGTTATCATCTGAGTTTTCCTGTCTGTATTCTGCCCGTCGACCGACCGACCCACCGACAAACCCTCCGACCGGCCACGGACTGACTGATAAGATTTGCGGACCGATTTCCGACTTTGCTACCGGGCAGAATGTCCAACGCAAGGAATCGCCGACACAGAAGAGACCGCACGGACGCGCAGTACGCAGCGGCAATGATGAGGCGACAGCGTGTGCTGCGGGACCGCCTGAACCCCTTTGAGGATTTCGACGAGGATGGGCTGCAGCAACGGTTCCGATTTGGAAGAGCGGGCATAATGTTTCTCGCCGACACACTGCGTCCGGACTTGGAGCGCCGTACACGTCGTAGCCGCGCCCTCTCTGCGGAGCAGCAAGTGATCATCGCCTTGCAGTTCTACGCAACTGGGAACTTTCTGATCACTGCAGGCGACTACATCCGCGTGCATGTGTCAAGTGCTTCACGGGCTGTGAGGCAAGTCACCGTAGCGCTGGCTCGTCGAGCACAAGACTTCATACGGTAAGGGTCCTTTTTTTTTTCCTTTTAATTGTAGTTTGCCAGCCGTATTGAAGTAAAGTAAATACACTAAAAATATATCTGAATTGCTGGTGATAGGGATGTTTTGTAGGTTGCCTTTTTATGGCAGTAATATTCTACCTACTAGTAACTAGCCCTCCCTCCTCCCCCCCCCCCCCCTTTCAATAGAAAAAAAATGATTACGGCCGTAAGCGTCCTACTTGCCCGATTGGAAAGGGCCCGGGCACGCCATTTTGCTGAGAAACCTCAGAAAGCGACCCGTTTGCACTTTTGGTAAGGACTTGCACCGAATCACAGTCACTTTATAGGTCTTGGTAACTGAACAAAAATAAAAAGGGATCCTATGAAAACATGCAAACTTCACTATTGAACAGGTGCTACTGAGGCACTTTACTGCTACCACAAACTTGAAGGGCACAGCCAAAGTCCTTAGCATTCCTCATTAAAAAGGTATTCATAAGCATTGTAGCTGTAAGTTTACTATATGTGGTTTAATTGCTGAGGGGATCAACGACGCAGATGGCCTGACGCTGCGGAGGGGGCAGCCTTGCAGCACAAGTTCTACGACATGGCCGGCTTTCCTTTGGTCGTGGGTGCTGTTGACGGTACCCATGTCCGGATCCAGGCACCCCATGTGCACGAGGAGGCGTACGTCAACCGCCATGGATACCATTCCATCAACGTACAGGTGGTCGTTGACGCCTCTTCTCGGATTCGCAACGTGGTTGCAAGGTGGCCTGGAAGCACCCACGACTCTCGGATCTTCACGGAGAGCACCTTGGCAGTCAAGCTGGCCAGTGGAGAGTACGACGGCCTGCTGCTTGGTGACAGCGGCTACTCCTGTCAACCTTGGCTGATGACGCCATTCCTGTCGCCGTCATCAGCAGCCGAGGTCGCATACAATACGGCACACACGACGACAAGAAGCATTGTTGAACGGTAAATCTAGGCCATATATTGTGAAGGGCACAGAGATATTCATGCAAGACATTTCGAGACGACTAGCTGTCTTGACGTAATATGTGCAACACGTGCATGCTCCTTACGTCTGTTGCTATTCTTTATGGCATAAAAATATTCATACAAATTTTTATATTAATCTAACGAAGCATAAGATACCGTGGTTTTATGTAAGCAAGATGAAAGTAGTATCCTGAGATTACGAATCAATACAACTTATAATAGCTGCCTAGGGTTCTGCGGTTTCAGTTTTTATTTTTCTGGAATCGGCATACTTTTTTCGGTTGTTATTGTGAGTATGAAATTTTCAGTTTTTATCGATGAATATTTTTAGTCGAAAGCTTACTGCCTTTTTCCGGTCGATATCTATTGACCAGTTACGTTTTTTTTCAAGCAGGTTTGTCGAGAATGCAGTAGATTAGGTTCATATCTGAGTTATTCGTCAAGCGGCAACACTTGCGGACATGGCAAACGTAACCTTGGTTATACATGTGCTGTGACGACAAATTCTTAATCGCAAAATTTGCAAACGTAATTCTTGGCACGCTTCTTTGTTCTTCACATGTGGAGGACTATTAAAGCTGCTTTCCTCTAACCAGATAGCACCTTGAGAGAGGCTGTTTAAACAGCTTTGGTTTTTTTCTTATGCTCCCTACAATAGGAACAGAATGACATTCCATTCCTCCCAGAACAAAAGTAAGACCAAATGGCTTGACAAACAATGAAAACGCTCCAAATCCGCCCTCTAGACGACCACAGCAAACTTGATGGACAAAGGAACGCAAATTGCATCGATGACAAACCCAAATACTTCCTAAAGTGTGCTTCCAACAGAATAGTTTGAAAGCACGGAGATAAGATAGTTGACTCCTCGGTCACATGCTTCTATACTCTGTTTACTCGGTCACATGCACCTGTAATGGTCTAAAGTACTGACCATTTAGGTTTAAAATCAAACTTTCGAAACTTACCTCACCACACTTTATTGGGTTTTATCGCTTGAGACTGAAAATGCAGAAACTCAGTTATGTCTTAGGTCCCCAGGACTGGCAATAATGGGGAAAAGCACTAAACTCACCTCAGGTGCCAGTGCTACGCAAGACCCGGACAGAAGTTGATATTTTGTTAATTGGACAAAAAGAAGCATTAATGACAATGGAATTTTTTTCCTAGACACAGCAGTGGAAGTAACACTGTGCCTTGGCACTTTCATATGTCTACTTTTTGAAATGTCAGTTTCGGGCTGTTTAATGAAAACTAACTAAACGTGCTAAGATGCGTGTGATCCAAAAATAGCGGCACATCGGTGTAAGTCGCAAACAATTGTGTGTTGCTGACCGTCTTGACCGATTGGCCAAGAGTACATGCCTAGCATGACCTATTCTGCTCTCATCGATGGATTTAAGAGTAGTGCCAAGGCATCATTTTGGACAATGTTGAAGTTGAGCATGCAATAACAAGTTTCCACAAATAGTCTCTAGACACCATCTTACACGTCATTCACGACTGATGATGAGTCGCTGCAATCTCAAATGTTCAGGCAAATCTTGCTTGGGATTCCGTTGTGAAAGCGCCATAAGACCCTCTACCAAAACTTTGGCTGCATGCGTCCAGGAGCTTCCACTTGAGTCAGGAATGGCGGTGCGTGGACCACTAACTAATAGGAACACTAGCGGCACAATCAAAGGGTAGGAGTACTTGGATAAGGCGTTATATCAAGTGCTTTACGTTTTACATCTCCCAGACTTACAAGACGGATTCTTATTGATCAATGACAAAAGTAGATGGGTTGCGCTACCACGAACATCTATTCCTGGAGAGTGGAAGGGAAAAGGCTCAACAAGACAAGAGTCTGGCTCTCTTTCTCTTTTCACTCTGTCTCACAAGTAACATGTAGAATGAAATTTTGATGGTACTGTATTTGTTGCAGTATAAAGCTTGGTTACAAGTTAATTCTTACAGCGTTGGCAGCAATCAGGTAGCAAAAAATTCTAACATATTGGCCTGTGCATATGCAGGTGTTTGGTTGGAAGCATATCCACGAAACCCTTTGAGGATAGCGCTTGAATAAAGCTGCACTTTGCTTGTTGCTTTCTATAAAATACATTGCACAGGCTAACCTCAGGTGACCCCGGATGTGAACGCAGTGTAAAAATAATTCGGAAGGAAAATAAAATGGTATGCATAATGCCCAGCTTTCGATATCCTGGAGCAATGGGCTGGAGCTTGGGCTGGAAAAATTAGGAGGTGTGATATCGGGCACGGCAGCCAATTTGCGATTCGAATTCAGCTGTAAATTTGTCCTTGTTGCGTGTCATCCTCTTGAGTATTTGCGTTCCACGCTGTTGTCCGATTTTGCTATTGGGTTTCTGGGAAGGAATAACATGTGGTTTTGATCCATGCGCTCTGTACAGGACAATCGGCCAACTCAAGCGGAGGTTCCATTGCCTTCACGCTGAGCTCCGAATGGCTCCAGAACGGTGCTGCGACATCATTGTCGCGTGCTGTGCCCTCCACAACCTGGCCAAGAGGTACCCCTGCAGGACACCCGTGGCCGCCATCCCCGCTGAGGTTCCCGTTGAGCCCGTAGCAGCCAACCGTGCTGAGAGCAACGAGGCCCGAGACTTTATTGTCAACCATTTCTTCGGCTAAGTGTAAGTGTCTGGATAGGTATCTTCTGGCTGTCCATTTCTAATGCAAGATGCTTTGTTATGATCGTGGCTATTGCTTTCACCTTTTGTTTATCAGGCTTTGCAGATAATTATAAGAAAATTATGTCAGACAGTTGTCTAACTCGATCAAATAATTGCTTGAAATAATATTTATTGTTTTGCTACTTAAACATCAATTGTATTTTTGGAAACTGCAACAGTTAGGGGCTCAACCGTGCTGCACAGTTAGCAAGAAGCCAACAGCTTTGAGATATTGATTAATTTTATTTTAAGCTTTTTTTGTATGATCTAACTGGATGTAAGATTATCATAAGTTCTACCCAAAATAACCCATAAAGGAGTGTGACACATGTGACAATGCTGAAAGTGTGTTATCAACATGACAATGACATTCCAGCAATGCATATATCACTCTTGCACAGATCAATTCGGGTAGTGCTTGCAGATATCCCACATAGAGTTTCGAAATTTGGATGATAGAAATGTAAAGAATGATTGATGGACATCCCCTTATACCTGTTGCTTCCATAGCAGTATGTGTAAATTGCAGCATGAGCGACGAAATAAGTAATGAAAAAAAATTTTCTTACTTCCCGCATTATTGTTACAAAGCTCGAAATGTGTCATTTGAGGCACTTATAATTAGCTCGTTGGAAAGAGTGTGCTCGAAAAAAATCCCTGCCGAAGCTATTGGTCAAACGGGAGTGCAGTGCAATGTCCAACACTCCTGCAATCGCACGCTGCAGCTCAACTGCTTGTTACTGCTTTGGTCTCCTCCCCATCAACTCCTGCACTCTCGCAGAGCTACAAGCATAGGCACACACGGGCTCTCTTAAACTAATAGATTTTGAATTTGATTTCCGGAGTTCATAACAATGCACTTTTCAAACTTTTAACTAATGACACGAGAGATGCTTCTTCAAATTTGTGCACTTCTTCGCACTCTCTGGAGCTCTTTTTTTATACTGTCATTATTTTTTGTAATACATTTCCCACACCGACGGATGCTTCATGGGAAGTGCTGAAGTCAGCCCTATAACAGACTATGTGTGCACAGTTTATAATGAGGCAACTGAAGAAGACAGTTATTTTCCCATTCAATATCTACAAACCGATACTATTTAATGGGTACAGGAGCATGAATAGGAGAGTATAGTGAAACAATGTTCATTTGATACCAATTTCAAAGCTATCAGTACAAATTATATATACTACCCCATAGAATGTTCATTTTTCACTGCATACTCATGGTTACTAGCTCATAGGATTTACATAGTGTACGCTTCTGAGTGTTGAGTCATAACACCTTTCACAGGTTTTTCCAACCTGCAAAGCTTTTCTCTTATTTTTCACAAACCTCCTAGGGTTAGTTCATATTTTCTTCATCCTGGCTGGCATGATAACATCATTTGCAAAACATTTATTTTTAGTAGGGCATTGTCCAGAGAGGAGCTTTATTGTACATACTACACTCTCATTAATTCAAACTCCAGAAAGTCACATATTTTAGTTGGATATATATGATACTAGAGAACATTATGATTTGTTACATGGATAGCGATATATACAAAGCAGATTTTGGCCAGTTTCCTCTACATAGCACAGTAGCTTGCTTATAGTTAATGCATAACTATAAGCAAGTACAGGCATAACACATTTGTGAAAGAACTGTGACTAAGTTTATTCATCCGGCAAAAAAGTCGTCAATTGTGGACTGTTTAGTCAGCACATGAGATCTCAAAACAAAATTTTCAATGCCAGCCAACGCAAGTAGCTCTTTACGGGACTTTTCCTTTGCAGACAGAAACTTCCGGAGCTGAGCGATGTGCTCAAAGGCCTCTGCGGCTGTGACAGTTCGTAGTGGGTCATCCATTTCTTCATCGTCATCTTCACTGTCACTGCTGCACTGTGTTGGCATTACTTTCCGTATTATGTCCTCTAATGAGTCATCATGACAAACACACACATCGTCGTCAAGACTAATATAGTTCGCCTGCACGGCGTTCACATTACGTGTTTCAAGGCCAGAAATCATGATGCCAGTGAGCTGTGCCTCGCCCTCGTTGTCGTCTTGGTCATCATTGCTAGTCTTGAAGCACATAATTTGAACGCCGTTTTCCGTTCATGTGTGCCGTTTTCGCTAATTCATAGTTTTTTGTTCTCGCGGCCCCGTTGACTGCGCTTCTTTCCGAGCACTGGTGCACTGCGGAGAAGCAACACTCGCAAAAGCAAGCTCCGCAGGTATTGCTTCTCTGCGGTGCACCGGTGCTCGGAAAGAAGCGCACTCAACAGGGCCGCGAGAGCAAAAAACTATGAATTAAGCGAAAACGCCATTCGAATTAAGTGGCTTATAAATACATAAAAAAGCTTAGCGGGACAACCAAAATTTTTAAACCTGTTTGAATTAACTGGAAGTACGAAATATCCGAGTTCGAATTATCGCGAGCCTACGTACAAGCAGCAAGTAGATTTCAGCTCCAAAAAACTGTTGTGTTGGATAACAGTGTATTTTTTTCTCGGTTGTATATCTATTCTGTGCGGACAAGTGATCACTTTGTGTTTTTATGTATGTGTGTTATTTCCCACCCCTCCTACAATAATGCCCTCGAGGCGATGAAGGTACTCTTTAAATAAAATAAATAAATAAATAAATAAATAAATAAATAAATAAATACTTAAAGAACAAGGTAAGTGGTGACGATTCAAAGTAATAAGAGTTGAAGACCCGGGGCCCCAAAAGGTGACACACGCAACAAAATGATGTAGTGTTGTGTTTGATCCCTTTTTCTGTTCCTGAGTTTCGGGATATTCTTAGTATGAACTTTTTCGTACATAAGCAGCACACAGTCCATAGGTCGCAGGAGCATATCCAGGCAGAAAAAGCCTTTATCTTAAAAGCAGAAGGAATATTTGCAGATGCAAGTCAGAAAGTGTCTGTGGTCCACTCATCGATGACTCGAACATTTTCTTAAAACACAGAAACTCGACCTTGGTCTTCTGCCGGGAGGCTAATCGTCTTGGCGACCTCCTCTCTTGAGCTGTGACGGGGAGCCGCGTTATGAAAGGGAAACATGTGAAGGGATATAGGAAAGAAGGAATTATACATCTGCCTTTGAGCTTAACCCATATTTTTATTTTAGGTATCCATGTAAATTATGTGCCACCTTTGGGGCGTCGAAAGCCTGGGTGCCATACTGCCAGTATGATATTCTGTTGCTTACTTAACCACAGCGTAAAATATTGCGATCAGAACAACCACGCTGGTCTAGTGTAGGGATAGTCAACGACATGGAAAAGATTGTGTGCAAGCTTCCCTTGTAGATAGCATGCATAAAATAAATGAAGTGTCAAACATACCATGTTTGCACGATTCTAACGTGGCCCCGATACTTACATGCAGGCAATTTTAGCTCCCAGATATCGAAAAATTTAATTGCTGCCGATTCTACCGCGCAGGTAAAGTAATGCACTTTGAACACCCATAAGTGCAGCTCTTAGGCGCTCGTTTCCGGCTTGAGCGGCGTCGCCGTCGCCGTCGTCGTAACCGCCGGTGCATGATGGGTAAATTTCTCTGCTAAATCTAGCGGAAAAATTTCTCCGCTAAATCTAGTGAAAAAATTTCCCCGCTAAATCTAGCGGAAAAATTTCCCCGCTAAATCTAGCGGAAAAAATTCCCCGCTAAATCTAGCGGAAAAATTTGTCCGCTAAACCTAGCGGAAAAATTTCTCTGCGGGGTCATGTGACCTGGGGTTCACGTGACCCCCCCCCCCCCCCGCCGAGGTCACGTGACCCCCCTCCCCCTCAGTACCCTTCCCTACTCCTCCCCAAGAGCTGCGCTCTAATTCGGCGTTACAGAGTTGTAAACGGCCTTCACTTTTTTTTTTTTCATACAACACTTCGCGAGCTCATTGGGTCGCTGGGATTGCGAGGCTACGCAGTGTCGCTCCGTGGTTATCGTTTCCCGTCAGTGTGATGACATAAAGGCGAAAGAACGCGCGATACGGAAACCAAAATATCTAATGTAAACAAACGGTCACAAAGGCGATTGGGCTAGCTGCCTTGCGTTTTTCTTTTGAGTTTTGGTTTCAATTGTAAGTGCATCTAATTTTAGGCACCCATTTTGGCAAAAAAAATGTGAGCGTTATAATCGTGCAACCAAGTATGTAGGTCAGAAAAAACGCAAAATATGTATACAACACAGCGACAAACAATGCAAGTAGCTCATTACATGAGTTAATCTTGTCCTAATTGTCTTTTTATCAGTTCAATTTGCAGCTGTGCTCGGGTGGTTTCAAGTCTAATGAGTTCTCTTTGCTCCCTGAGCACTTCCTCCCCTATAGCATAGAAACTCCGTGCAGCATCTGCTGCAGCGAGGGTTGCGTTTGCAGCCTGTATGGCCCCATTTGTGTACTTTCTCTCAAGGAGTATATTCTCATGCTCCAGATCCTGCTGTCGCTCGGCCCTTCTCTGGTACTGCTGTGCAGCCTCACGGGTCCAGCGCTGGTTGTGCTGCACAACAGGAGAGGCCAGTGTTCTCTGTGCTGCGTCGTCTTCAACTGTACTGCTGCCAGATGACGAGGGTGGCGGCGTCGTCACCCTTCCCGTGCAGCTGCTGTAGTGACACGCATGACCAGGAAATTGTTTGAGGTTAAAGGGATACTACAACAAAATTTCGGGTTTCATTTTTTGGTCTATATGTGTTCGAAGGAGCAGTATCACATCGAACACAACAATATCTTGTTAAAAAGTCACGAAAAGGAATTTTAAAACGAATTAAGCGATTGGCAAAGAGCACCAGGTGGATGTCGCTAACGCCTCGTTTGTAATGCCAGTCTAAGAACCTTGACAGCTAGTGACGGTAACTGTCTCGCCTCCGGCTACCACAATAGAAGAGGGGAAGGAGGAACTCTCCTCTTCCAAAGAATCCTTTTTGTATGTCCCAGAAGTTGCTATTGTCCCCCTACAAGATTATAAAAGATTAACCCTTCACTCAAAATTCGTACAAAAGCAGCCGCTTTGGTGGCTGGAACGACTAGGCCATCCTCTCGACGTCAGCCTCGTCGCAGCTTTGCTCGTCCCGAGACGAACTACGTCACGATTGCGTTGGGTGTCGCATGCTCTCCGCTGGCTGTTCTCCGAGCGCTTGTCAGGGTGGGCCGTTTGTAACGAAAACTATAGCCACCAGGTTCAAAATACAAACGTGCGATTGTCATTTAGGGATACAGTGGATCATATTCAACCTATTTTTGAACACGACGGGTATATTTTTAATTTCGTTGAGGTATCCCTTTAACGCATAAGCCTTTACAACGATTATCAGCAAACTTAAAAACCCAGGTCACTGACTGGCTGTGGATGGCAGCCCGAGGTACAATATTGTCCTGCATAAAGTTAATGCTCGGGACGTGTTCCGAGCATGCGCAGTGAGAAAAATGGCAGCTCACAGAGGGCTATTGTTGGGCAGGAGTGAACTTGTAAATTTCAGCATAACTTAGCAAACTGCAAGGGCTACAGCTCCAGAGAGCTGCTCAGAGCATTGAAGCAAAGGATTGTGACTAGACACCATACTCGTGCACGTACGTCCTCCGTGACATGATTCTCTCCGTCCTCTATCTCTCCAAGTGATGCATGAGGGCTGCAGTGCATGACATTTTTGACGTCACCCTGGATCAGGGTACATATATGTGTGGGAGAACTGAGTGCAACGTGCGGCAACCTTAATCCAGATGTGACAGTAACACTTGTCATAATTTTACCACATATGTTGGTGGTACAACAGACTGGAGTGCCTAACCCCGCAACTTCGTTTCATTGGCGGTTGGTAGAGTCGCCACATAGACATTTGTACAAGATTTAAAACAAGTAGATGTGGCACACTCACACCAGCCGTCATATGTGATTATTGTGTACCCAAGCACTGTCCGGCTAACTGGGACATTGATACTTTTTCAGATTTTGTTGGCACAGATCAGCATCGAATAAGTCATTGGTGCATTCTCAACTTAATCTCATAAGCGTTACCAAAAAAGAATGGATTTTTGCTACGTTAGCAGGCATGTACGAAGATCATGCAAAAACATTTCCACTGACAGTGGAAAAATTTGGGTATTGAGTGACCTGACTTTGAAGAAAATAGGTGATCTCAACTTGAGAGAAAGACTACCATAGCTTTGTTGATTATGATGTAAATATTTCTTTGTAATTTTGTGGTACAAATAGTTTCAAACTGTGAGTTTTACTGCATTTACCCTAATAAATGGTTTCATTGGCACTTTTTCAGCAGTGCAGAAATGGCTAAATATGTGAAGGTGGTGTCCTTGTGCTGTGTTCTGTTCTCTACTGGACAGGTTTTGACTCGTGCTCCTAATATTGTCGTTTTGCTTCATGAAGTTGGTCTCTATGTAAGGGCACGCAGCAGTAGTGTTATGCAACTGACATGTCTACTTTGAGATGGAAAACCAATATATTCTTTTATGACAATCCAAACTGTTCCCTATGCTCATCAATGTTTTCTAGGAGCATGCCAACAATTGGTGACTTTTGATATGCCTTGTGTCTGTGCTCAGTTTCATACCTATCATCAGTGACAGCAGAACATCCCTATCATCAGTTTCATAACTATCATCTTGTGGAAGTACTCATAATGTGACGAGCAGAACAGAAAAAGAATGCACCTTCAGCGCGTGCTCATTCTCTTCTGCTGCTTGTGCATCCTTGTGCTGTCAGGGCTAGTAAGCTGTAACTGGGTGCAGAGCTTCCACTGTACTATCGCCTCCATTGTCACAGTCTACATACAGTGTGCAACGATATCAAACTTGTAGGCGTAAGGGTGGGCCATTCAATTAGCACAAGTAAGGTGATTGACGAAGCCACGTGCTCATACCTACAACTTTAGTATTGTAATGTATAAAGTATCAACAGGAGCATAGCATACACAGCATGGCCTATAAAGTGTTACCTACTTTTCGGTGTCACCGATGATGACGTCAATCCCACAGATCGTCGGGGAATCGTCCCCGATCACATTTAAAACAGTCTCGACAAGTGGTGTCAGCTGATGGGGGTTGGGACCAGCACCTATGAATTGAAGTACACTTATTTTGTTTTCTAGGATGTAAGCACAATTAAAGGTGGGGGAGGGGAGACAGGGTGTTCATTATTCAACATAGTATCAATGTGCGAATGAACAGAAAACGCGTAAACATGTAATTGCCAATAATGATAAGATTGTTTTCTTACCTTCGTTTTTTTTTTTTTCACCCTCAGGTTCCTATTATCCGGTCTCGGGTAATATGTGATGTTGGACAATTTATTTCTTTTTTTTTTTGTTTGACAGCAAACTCACTGTTGCCAGCTACCGGCTAGCCTGGCCCACTCTGTGCCTGAATCGGTTGCGTCGGAAGTGTTTGAAACGTGGAGGGGCGACGGGTCCTCTGAGCTTAACCCCGCCCCCTTTTGCAGCATTGTTTACCGCAGCTGTCTGAAATTTCAAGGGGGGGGGGGGGGGAAGGGGAAGGGGGTCTGAAGCCCCCCTGCCCTTGTTCCCACGCTACTTGCCTACATACATTTTTCTTCTGTGTTTAGTTGAACAATAGTGTCTACATTGTTTACAGTGCTAAAGACAATGTTTTTGGCAAGCAAAATTTGGACATTAATTTTGAGAAATTACGCAGGCCCACTGCATGGAACAGGATCCAAGGTGCTTTGGGGCTATTTCTGTGTTAGTGCCACTGTGTTGAAACTTGTGCGAGTAAGAGCTAATTAATCTTTGGGCTTGCCCTCTCATGATATTGAGCGAGATGTTAGTTGTCGCGCATTGAATGGGGTCTTCGGTTGAGATATTTGCCCCAAAAATTTGAGGGGCTAATATATCACTCTCTAATAAATTTGTACAGTGCACCCAAAGTTTCCAATAAAGATTTTACAAATATCGCCCTTTTTTCTGTTTTTGTAGCGCAAATATTGGAACTTACCTGTCCGTTGGTCATGTTCTTTGTACAATCTGTACAAAGTTCGGCACTTTTTAAGTAATTTTCTCCATGCTTCTTGAAGCTGTTTCACTGAACGCGGAACTTGGTGGCGGCGGGTCATGGAATTGGCGACTTGGTCCCAGGCGCGTCTTTTGGTTTTAGTAGTCACGGTAGGGCCGAATTTTCCCAGGATTTGGTATTTTCGAGCCTCAACTTCCCGGACTAATTCCAATTTTTCATCTAGGGTCCAATTCTTTTGACGCAGCGGCGCGGTCCCCTTTGAGGTAGTCGCTCGGTTCATTTTCGTTTGCAGAAGGAGCATGATCGTCTGCTACCTTGGTTTGTTTATCTACACAATTGCAACATTATTCCTGCTAACCGTAAAATATTTTTTCAGAAGCAACGCGAAATAACAAACAAGTGCATTTCCAACAACTTCAGTATTGTTTATTTCTCGGTTCTACAACTTTCGCAGACGGCACAACGGAGTTGATTCGGAAAAACTGCATGTACCGGCTTTCTTGGAGGGCGAGTGAATTGAACGATCGGCAGGTCACTGGTCTTTTATGGACAACGTAGCATTTCACTAAACCCAGAGAAAGTTCTGCTACTCATCACTGCTAAAATCCATTGGACCGTTGAGCCTCTGTCCGCCGTTTATCTGCAGAACGGTTGATGCTGCAGCTGCAGTCGCACTGTAAGCAGAATACGAGGATTTTGTACAAAATGGACACCCTGAACAGAAATTTTCCCGGCGTGACTACTTTCGATAAACCGCAATCGCTACTCAAAAGGCAACTCTCCGTAATGCTTCCTTTCAATAAACGTATTCTGATCCTGCTCCTGCTTGAAGTTAGTTTCACAGCGCTCAACATAACGTGAGTATGAGGCTGGCCTCATCACAACCCTATCGCGAAATGTTTTGGTGCTCACCGTAAAACGCTTGTCGTACTCGGCTATCGTGTTCCTTGGAACGCATCCCACATTTCGGCGCTGCGATGCATGATTCTTGCCGTGCTTCAATGAAGCCGATGCGAAGCTTCGACAGTCGGCGACTCCGGGCCACTGTACTTCTACAAATCGGTGACTCTGAGCCACTGTTTGTCGACGGGCTGCTGCCGTCGACTTCAGTCGCAGTCCCCTCGAAATGTCAGTTTCTTTAAGGCGCACGTAGGATACTTGTACACTCTTAACTTAGAACACGGAACCTAAATCATCGCTCTGAAGACAAACACCAATGCGATCGCGACCGCGGAAACTGCGTACGCCGCAGCCATTTTGTCGAACGACGCGACGGGGCAATGCGTAGCTCCCCGTATCCCTACCGAACCAGTCACGTGACTAAAAAATCCCTCTCCTAGGTACTGCGGCTAACTTTAGCCGCGGTTAGCTGTTCGAGCAAACGGGCCCAGGAAGGGAAAGGGCTCAAGGCCTCGTGTACCGCGTGCCGTGCGCGGATTGCCCGGTCGCTTATGTGGGGGAAACGAAAAACTTCCCGGATCGTATTCGACGACACAAATACGACGTGAAAAAGAAAGATATTGAGGCCAGCGCCCTGGCAGAGCACGAGCAAAAAACGGGGCACTCTTTCTCCCTCGACGAGACTCAGATCGTGGCCACCGAGGGACATTGGAGGAAACGCCTTCATCTAGAGTCCTGGTTTATCCAAACAACGAGTAAGAACGTGAACCGGTCCAAGGGCACTCTCCCGAGCGCGTACGTGGGTTACGTCCCAATCCGGCTGAAGCCTCAATTCGGCTATCGCCTCAATTCGGCTAGAAGTTTCAATTCGGCTGGACGTTCCAGTTCGGCTACATCCTCAATTCGGCTAGAAGCTTCAATTCGGCTAGAAGTTTCAATTTGGCTGGACGCTTCAGTTCGGCTAGAAGTTTCAATTCGGCTGGACGCTTCAGTTTGGCTAAATCTCCAGTTTGGCTACAAGTTTCAATTCGGCTGCATGCTTCAGTTCGGCTAGATCCTTGCTTCAATTCGGCTGGACATTCCAAGTTGATCAAGCTAGACATCCAAGCATAAGGTGCCCCCAATTCTTTTTAGAGAGACGTTAACTATATCTGCGTCTTGCCTTAACATTGCAACCTGCAAGCTCAGATCACTAAGTTCCAGTAGCTACGAAGGCTTTGGGCACAGAAACATGTGTTTGTGTTGTTTGTTCTGTGGAGCTGCTGTGCAAACACCAGGTCTCTGATTCAAAGTAATTTATTTACTTGCCCAAAGAATGGATTACAGCAGTCCAAAGATTGCTTCTCCAGTGCTGGCCACTGCTCACGTGAAAGGGACAGGACACCTTGGCAGCTCCTACGTCAAACTGAGTTGAAGAAAAAAAGAAGATACTTGCATCAGTTATGAGACAAAACAATGTGATAGGGGTTCAATCCAATGATTTAGATCTTCAGGAGACTAGGAGGAATGTAACAGTAGACCTGTAATTTTTTTCAAGGTCACGAATTTGATTCAAAATTGGCTAAACACACCAGTAGCTATGACTGACCTCGTAACCAAAATCTTACGTCCGCAAAAAATTGGTTGGCAACATTTCATTTTCAAATTCGGTCCTCATCGTATTTTCAAAGTGAAAGTTTCTAATGGCAGTGTTAAAAATATGTTAAGATAGAGGTTTGGACGAGCTGGTGTTGCATACTCCTCCACAGCGCGAAACATTCGCAACCAGGCACAGGCACACACAAAAGGAAAAGACATTCATGAAGCACTGACTTGCAACTCAGACTTGTATTTTTTCTTCTATACCTGCGCCTGTCTTTTTAAACAATAAGACTTTTTTTTGTTATTTTTGGTTTCATCTGGATGCAAGATAATCTAATTCTTTTTTCTAATAAATTTAGACAAGGTTTAGTGACACAGTTTTCTTCTTACCTCAAAATCTTTTCAATAATTTCCCTAATTAGTTGATTATTATTTTTACCTATTACGGGGTAGTTTTTTTTTTAGTTCTGCTTGACATCTGCAATCTTGGCAATGTATGCCTAAGTGTCCAGAAGTGATTCTGTTTATGTTGTAGTTGTGTTCCCCTAGTCTATGTTACATCAGTATATGTGGCGTTGGGCGTGGGGAGGGGTTAGGTTTTGGCAGTAGACCTTGTTTCCAACTGATTAGAAGAATTTCGATGGCAACAAATGAAGCCTGTGCAACCCCAACGTTTCCTCAGCAGCACGAAAGAAATATGTTCCATTCTGTTCTCTGATGTGGTTGTGCTAGCCATGCTCCAAACAAATAAGAGTTTAGAACAAACCATTTGGGCTTCGTAACTTTAAGAGGGGTACAGTTTCTATCATAAAGGAAGCCATTAGCCCGCAGATTTTGCAGGACAAGCGAAGGCGGCGGAACCTTCTGGATTTCACCCTTCGCCCCGCACAGCCATGCTGCGCAGCACGTTCCCGTGGCACCTACGGCTGTGAGTAGCAAGTATGTCAGGGAGCCTTTAAAAAGGGGGGGGGGGGGGGGGGGTAAAACAAACTTTTTCAGTGACCGAATCAAGGAGACTGATAGCTTAATGTACCGACACCTGGATAAGTAACCCTGGTTTGCAAGTTTTGTCGTGGGAGAGTTGGTATTAACTAGGGTGCGCTGCGAGTTGTAGAGCATCTAGAGTCAGACCGCCATATTCAGCTCAAGAAACCTCATCTAGGCACAAGCAAGTCCTTCTGTAATCATTGAGACTACAAATTAATTAATACTCTTGTGTCTGGTTACTATTTCTGTTTCTTTTGACTTTCTGAGAATTGGGAAAATCAGCAAGCAAATTTAATATCTGAATTATTCTGAAAAACTGAGTATTTAATCAAAACAAGCTCTGAGAAACATCAAATTTTCGACAAAGGTAAGCTCCAGAAAACACCCTCCAAATGCCACAAAGGATTAATTCTGGAAACACGGAATGCCACTTATAGTGACGCTGCTATATGTCACGCCAGGGGTAGCCAGGCAGGCTCTGGTGCAGCTTGGTTATGACCTTCCTCGCAAAGGGAAGTTTTGGCATTGCATATGAGGCGATACTTGCCCAAGTCTAGAGGTTACCTTGGCAGAGTAATGGAAGTACCCATGCTCACAAGTACGGTAACTGCCCAGGCCACCTTGGAAGGTCTTCAGCACAAGGCAGGCACCACTGTCTGTCGTAGGTATGATGTGCTGCAATGTCTGATGACACAAACTGCAGCGAAACAAAACATATTTTCCTGTGAAACAATATCCATAGCTGCAATCTTCGTACCAGCACATTGCATGAGTAGCTAATCTCATTGTGCACTTCTTTCTACATTAGAAGCACAGTTTAGCCCGAAGGCGTCAGCATATTTCGGTTACAAGCATAAAAAGTCACTCGTACAGATTTACGTCGAACAAACATATTTTACCACGCCCGTGGCTGTGGCAGAAAATACTAAGGAAGGCGAGATAAATCGACGATTGCATGCTTCAAATGGTCAGAAATGGGAAGAAAGTGCTCTTGACATTTTCCTCCCATTTCTCCTCCTGTGCATAGCAAGGTCGAGGGAGCCCACCAGTGGTGCAACCGGTAGTTTGTATGCGGTGCTCGAATGTGATTAATTTACAATGTTTGGATTCCATCATTTCAGTCATGTTGCGATTATATCGATACCTAAAGAACTGTCAGACGCCGATTGAAAAAAATTGTACCGGCTCATTCACGGCTTTGTTAGCTTTGGTTGCTCCCATTACGGAATAAAGGGTTTGTTCACCAAATAAACGACGCACTCCCGAGCTTTATCCAGTTCATCAATGAAGGCTTTGTTCGTGTTCGAAGCTAGATCTTTGCTCAAAAAGCACTTCGAAATTACAAACAAATCTACATTGACTCTCAGCAACCCTCATCTCATTGAACCGCAGTGCAGTTTTCGCCCAAAGGAGCCACAAGTAACGACTCTTGAGAACAAAATAGTTATCTATAAAAGCTAGACACAATGCATGGTTCCGGCATTCGAGCACAAGGTATTTGAAGGTCTTTCGGAGAACGCCACAAAAGCTTAGAATTCCTACAAGAGCTTAAACGTAAAACAATTTCAGTTTTCCTTGTATCTGCCTGAACTGGGCGGAGCCACCCGAACGACTCGACGTTAGCTAGATCCCAAGCATCTGTCGCAAACTGCTGTGTGCAGCACGCCGGAGCAGCCATCTTTCCGACTGTTTGCACGCTGGCTCACATTGTTTCGACGCACCTGTGTCTTGCATTTAACGTTTTGATGGCAGCCTTTCAATTCTAAGAACAAAGGGTCAAGTGCTAGCCTGGCTTTCACTAACACTGTTCACACACACAGTTGCTCAATGCGAAGTGTAAACAATTATGCCCATGACATGCTGGAAAGGAGAGCCTGCCGCCTAGGCACTAGACACAACAAAGAAATAAATGCACCTTGATCCTACGAGAAAACTCGGATGACACAGAGTACAGTAAGAAATGCGAAGCGTGTAACTGGGTTCATGAGATTTTAATCACTCCCGTGACACACACCTGCACACAATGTGTCGTCCGAATTTACCCATTGGATCAAGGTACATTAAATTTTTTTTCCGCTGCCAAATGGAAGGGAAGGTGCGACAACACTATCCTTTTGTCTTACCCTAGCATGAACTAGCTGGTAATGGTACAATCACAGGCGAGTTGCTTTCACTGGTGTCCCCCTGCTCGACCTCTCGTACAACCAAACAGCAATTAAACGCAGGGCGCTCGCTCGCACTTGTAACCACTCCGGCTAGTCTATGCTAAGATGCGACAAAGCATGGCAGGAAGCCTGCCACTACAGCATGTCGGCCGCCGGGCATGACTGGCGAGTGCAAGCACCATGTGAGTCACATGAATGTCCCGCAAAAGCTGCGCGACTTAAAAGAACCCAGATGAAACGCCCTTCGTTGTGCCATTCAGTGGTGCAGGAGTAGAACATCGGGCTCTTAATCAAAAGGCTGTGGGCTCGATCCCCTATAGGGGAGGCATATCATTGATCTTCTTTCACTAGCTTTATTAAGTGAACCCTACATTTGCTTTTATTCTATGTATTCCATAGGAACCGTCACTGGCACCACTAACAGTGACAAGGTGCAATGCAATATCGCATCGCTTGGGTCTAGCAGAGCGAGAAAAGATTGCGCAATCTGTCAGCTGCATACCATTGGGAAGCAAAATGGCCTCTCTGTATGTTTCGATTGAATCGGTGCTGCGTGCAGACTCAACGTTCTATATGTGAGCCTAGCAACTGTGTATATCTTTGCTGAGTGAGTACTCTGGGCTGCACTGGAAATTATTTTCTAGTGTGCGTTGTTCTCATCAAGAAGAGCATCAAACTATCACCGTGCTCCTAAATAGCACGGATGCAGCGCAGCGTTCAATGTGAACTCTTTCGTACACTACAAAAATATTACCGTCTACTTGAGCAAAAAGAGAAAACACCTTCGAAATTTCACTAAAAGCATATTCTGAAAACATGGAACATTACCTATAGCCACTCCAGTGTATTATATACTAGGGCAGGGGTGGCCCGGCTGACCCAGCCTAAGAGCCGCAAACAAAATCACAAACTTTTCAAAAGTCGGGGGGGGGGGGGGGGGGCGATTTTTGTTTCGAGGAATAAACGAAACTCAAACTAATTTCGGTCTATCTGAGTCAAAAGCAGTCCAATTGTGCGTAAGGCAGCAGTAGCACAACACTACCAAACCGCAACCTGTCTTTCGATTTAAAATGCGTTTCATTTCCCTTTTAGGGGAAGTAGTCCGCAAGGGAGGAAGGGGAGAGGAGGGTCAAGGGAGGGAGCGGCGAGCCGCACTTTAACACACGGAGAGCTGCATGCGGCTCGGGAGCCGCAGCTCGGCCACCCCTGTACTAGGGCATCACCATGTAGGTTCTCAAGGAGCTTGGGAACGGCCTTTACCTCGAAATTAATTCCTGGCATTGCTTACTAGGCGATACCTGCTGTAGTCTATGGGTTACCTTTGCAGGGAGATGGAGGCATCCATGATCACACGTACAGTAATTGCCAATGTTGCGCATCATCGTGGAAGGTCTTCAAGAAGCAGGAAACTTGTCCGGTCGATGGAGACCCACACATATCCTGCATATGTTGGTAAAGTGCCTTAAATTTAATTTAATTACAACAACAACTACTTCTCTCCAAAAGCATCATGGCATGAAAGCTTGTCGCTTTTCATAGATGGGGCTCGCTAGCACAGCCTGGCGTTTTTTGGTTGGCCAGGTCCTCGAGAGTGTTTTGTAGCGGCCCGCCACACGCACTCAAAGTTGAACGTCGTATTCGAAATTCGGAAGAAATGCCCACTACCCAGAAGGATAGACTTGCAGCAGGGGGTCATGATGTAAGCTCCATAGCTCCCGCAACCCAACCTCCATTATCGCCTACTCCTTTGCCGTCTACTTAAAAGCCCAACATGACTACCCGTCATCCCTTGCGGTTGGCTGTTGTTCGTAGGGAAGGACTGGCTGGCACTGGTGGGCTCTGCGCCTCTACTCATCCCAATTCCCAAATGGAGACTGCGGCTGCCCGGTGACATCCGTCGTTTACTTTCTTTCTTCCGTACTTTGCTTCGGGTAAGGAACTGTTTTTTGCAGGGAGTTCTAACGTGTTGAGCTAGCTTACCTACCAATTTCAACGGCAATTCATCATGGAAGTGCCCGTGCAAAGCTGGTGTCGGGATGTGTGGTGATATCAAACGCAGAGAGTGCCTGAAGAATTTCGAGGTTGCTCAAACGACTTGTGGATTTGTTTGGGCGCACTTTATGACAAACAAATCAGCGGCAAGCGGCTCATAGTCAGATCTTCTAAACTGCCAACCGCGACACTTCCCTGATGACTCGCTAAGTGCTTGGATATGGTCAAAAAAACCTCCCGAGTGAAAAATATTTCTTCAGACTACGGATCCGGAAGGCTCTGGTTCTCGGGGCGCGATGACCCAGGTCCCCTCTACAGCCGATCGAGCCTTCGGACAGCGCTCGAATGCGTGCTCAGAGCGCCGTCCAGTGTTACTTTGGTGCCATCGTACGGCACTCAGGTGCAGCCTGGATTAAAACAGTTCGCTTTTATTGTGATTGCGGTCACCGTGTAGGTCACTCACTGAGGTGAAGAGGAGGTGAGACGGGGTCCAGTCACCACCGCGATCAACGACCGAACTCCTGCGGTTCCGCAGCTCGCTGACCCTCGCAAAACCAGAACTGCACACAAATTCACGTTACTGCGAATTATATTATGTTGTGGGACTTACCGGTGAAACGTAAGCAGTGCTTAAAGTCTCCCGTAAGTTGAGGGGGGTCCCTACAAGTAGGTAGGGGGGGGGGGGGGGGGGGTTCTGACGAGATGTACTAGATGCACATAAAATAAACCCCACTGCTGACTCTACCCACGCTGTACTTGCAACCCTCAATTTGCTAATCCCCAAATGTCAGATTTCTGAAAACAAGCTATTTTATTGCAAGATATGCTTTTGATTTCACTCATGCGGGGGCTGTGGAGGGGGGTCTCAGACCATCCGTTAAAATCAGTGGGGGGTTCGAGACCCCCTGAGACCCCCCAAACTTTATCCCCTGAACGTAAGGCCTGCGGAAGAATAACCTCAACGGTCCTTGTAGCCGCGCACACTGCAAAGCCCCATCCTGGCCCCTCCGACGCGCGATGCCACATACTTTATTCCTAGAGCTCGCCTGTTCAACGCAGTTCGCCCAGTCTGCCATTCTCGGCTGCGCTCGCTATCTCCCTTCCGCTCTTATAAAACCCACAAGACAGAACGAGTGCACGGGTGTGGTGGGCCCGTGGTTTCGGAAAATGCTTTGTGGCCACTTCCCCAACTTGAGCTACCATGCTTTCGTGGATACTCACCCTTGATGAACGAACTGCGAAGTTAGACCGGCCAGTGATTCGGTATTACTTTCGCTGCAATCGGAAGCGTTGATTTGAACCGCTCGTTCTCGAAATAGGAGCCTTGTCTTGAGCAAAACCATCCAATTACTCAAAGGCCGCAACTACGTCGCGCACGACGCTTCACCTGCCCCACCTGCCCTACATGTGTTGCGCCATCTTGGGTCCCAATTTTGCCAGGTGGGGAAAACAAAAATCAGTGGATAGAACTATATCGAACTCCTAAAAATCAGTTAATAAAATTGTGTACTTTTTTTACTCCCAGAATAATCTTTTAGCAAATATAATAAACTATAAAACAACCATTGAGCTAAAAATGACTTCCCAAATTGAGTTGTAATTAAAAAAAAAACACCTTTGCTATACTAAAATTAGTGTTATTTTTATTGCGTCACTCTGCTGCAATGTCGGGCAGAAATGTTTTAACGTCCAAAGGTCGCTTTGATGGTATCAAGTATTCCGATGACTTGACTCAACGCTGCAATACAAAAACCCAAACACTTCTGCGTGAAAACGAAACTACGTAGATGCGAGTTGCGAAACCTCTTGGTGTTCTGGAGACACTGTACGGGCGGCCGTCTTGAGTTTCGGTTTCTCCGCATTTCCTTCCAGGGCATGGAAGCACTGCCACTGAGTGCGATTCGGAAATTTTATTGTTTTCTGACTTCCGACCGATCACCCAACGTGGACAAAGAGCTAGGCCGTCATGCGCTTCATCTCTGATTACACTTTGAATTCTTTTTTTGATGCGAATACGGATGAAATCGTACTGTGTAGCGGTAGACTGCTCTACGGTATTTCATGCGACTCAAAGCTTTTTTTGTTTTTTTGTTTTTTATTGGCAAAAGGTGTTTTATTTTTATTCTTTAGAAAGCTTTGTGTTTTAATGAAAAATGCGCCCTGGGAAATATTTTTCGGGCATTGCAAGAGCTTAAATTGGTTTCACATAGCATTGACCTCAAGCACAGTTGACGGATGTTTCGCTATTAATGAAGATTTGTTCAACCCTGGCAGGATAACTGCATTGACTTTCTTAAGACTAAACAATTATTTTTACCTTGGCTGCGACAAAAAAAAAAAAAAAAAAGAGATGTAAAAAGTGAGTTTGTGAAATGAGGTTGGGACCACCCGTGTTGCTCCATTCGACGTCCGCAACGTAAGTTTTCGCCGCCGCGGCCGTCGAATTTTAGCCACTGCGATAGCAAAATCCCTTTTCTATAAATGTTGAGCAAACAGACATGTAGTCCGTGTCTGTTATGTTTTCTATTCAATAATATTTTAACAACAAACTTCTGTTTTGTTTTAGATGTGTTTTACAAACCTCGTTTAGTGACGCCAGATGAAGTGTATAAAAATTGCTGCGAAGCAATGAGGTTGTTTTACTGGTCCAGCCTAAGGTGACACCAAGTATAGGGAGTATTCACTGGCGGCCATATCCGTGTGCAATGCTGCTGAGCGCGTGCTAACGGCGAGCTTCCGCAGTCCTTTTGGAGCGTGCATTGAGCACCATCAAGGTTGCCGGTCTTAGCAGGCTGATAATGTGAGCTCGTTCTGAGCATGCGCTCTAAACAGCACCCACAAATATGGCGTCCAGTGAATACCTCCTATAGAATTTCAAACGGAGGCTGATGGCGCGTGCTTGATTTTCGTTTTCTTGGTTGAAATATTTTTATCCAGTAACGCGCGTGGAGAGGCTGTAGTGCCGCTGTATGTAGGCACGCTCGCGTCTTCGCCAGACGACATGGCGCCGCTTTAAGTTCCATCGCCGCTCCGCCATCATTACTAAAGTCCCTCTATCCTGGGAAAAGTGGTGCCATTCATTGTTGTTGAAATGCTCGAGACACGTGACACGCGCCCCTTCTGGGAAGAACATGGCGTCTGAAATCTTGCTCAGTGCTGCGCTGTTCCGCCATGAACTTCCCAAGGGCTGCACGTTGCACTTGCCTCGTGCATTGACGCACTATGGGCTACTTTTAAAACATGAAGGGGCTTTAATCATTACCAAAGATCCTTCATGTTAAAAAAAGTAGCACAAGATACGTCGATGCACGAGACACGGTGTGGCTCGCGCTCTCTCCGGCTAGACAAAGGCGCCCCGCAAAAGATTGCAGTACTGATCTCTAATCGATATGACATAGCAGCACTAATAGAAACACTGCGGAGCAAGGATTGTTTTAGAATGCAAAAGTACAAGATGGCGAGATTGAAAATCTTTGAAGTGGTGTGCAATCCGTTCACCGATCACAATTAATCGAGCCGCGCTCAAACTTGATGCCAGAATCTTGATCGGTATCCAAGCGTGCGAAGGCACAGAGACGTAGCACTTCGGCGTGACAAGGAAACTTTGATTACGTCGCGAGACCGGCGAAACTTGCTCTTGACGAATTGTGCCTTTTTCGTGCGGCACTGCGCTTTCGTAAAATTTTCCACGTGTCTCTAAACAGTAAGTCTCAACACTTACACAGGGTCTTTGAAAACATCTTCTGCGAATGACGACGAACGAGTAGAAAACGTTTCTCCAGCACGCTGCCGGCGGCCTCTGTAACGCTAGCAAAACCGCAATTTGTCTATTTGCAAGATGGCCGTCCGGTGACTTCACTATACTCTGTTTCACCTGATGATGTACCGCAGAAAAGGCTACAAGCGCTAGCTCCTTGCTCTAGGGCACATCAAGGCGGCACAAGCTGTCGTGCGTTAAGAGTAGCTCCTAACGCTATGAGCTCGCGGTACAACATAAGGTGAAACGGAGTATAGCACTTCAGCGACCAAGCGGGGGAGCGCGATCAGCAATAGACCTATTGCCAAATTACCTATCAAGGAGAATGCAGAAATTGGTGTTCCACGCGCCGCACGTGCTGGCCTCACAGCGGTAACTTTTCGTCAACGCTTTATTTTGGTTATTTACTTCGAATCTTTTATACGGGGAAGGCATGCGCGTGCGGCGCCTGGAACCCCAATCCCTGTATTCTCCTTGATGCTTGGGTAATTTAGTAATACGTATATTTTCAAAAAGATGAGTACTGCAAACGGTCCATCTTTTGCGGGGCTCCTTTGTCTGGCCAGAGGGAGCGATGGCTGAGCGGCGGCCGTGTTGTCTGGCGAGGACGCGAGCGTGCCTACATAAAGCGGCATTAAAGCGTCTATCCACGCGCGCTAGTGGATAAAAATATTTAAATCAAGAAAACAAAAATGGAGCACGCGGCATCGGCCTCCATTTGAAATCATATACTTGGTGTCAATAACTTTTACAGTTGGTCCTGCAGCCAGAGCGCTCGTTTAGCCGTGCCGCTGTCACACTAGGAGCTCGCGCTCGTAGCCTTGGGGCTTAGTCCGTACTAAGATAACACGAATGTATTCGCGGCGAGAAGCACGTAAGGGGGCGCTTCAGCGATCCTCACTGTAAAGCCCCTTCATGTTTCAAAAGGAGCACAAGGTGCGTCGATCCACGAGGCACGTGCCGCACTTGGGAAGATCATGGCTGCACAGCGCAGCAGACGTTATGCTCTACCCAGATGCGACGCGCGACACGTGTCTCGAGTATTTCCACAACAATAGATGGCGCCACTTTTCCCAAGGTAGATGGGCTTTACCTCACTGCGGCGGCTACACGTGCTAATCGCGCGCTGATATTTTTGTCCCCACATACAGCACAGATCTAGCTTTCATGCTAGAACCGCGAGTCACTGCGGCATGTCCGTGTCTCGTATATCGCATTTAGGTTGCTCCTGTTGCTGCGCTTCATGCGAAGTGCCTAGGTCCCGGTTTCTAACGTTGATTCAGCGCTAACGTAACCAGGTAGCCCTGCGTTATCTGTAAAAAAAATACATATAAAAAGGGGGGAAAAAAAAGAACATCGATTCAATCTTGTTTTGGGATGCCAATAGGATCCACCTGGTAGCGACTCCCAAACTTCTTGACCTAAGCAGGAACGGGCGTTTTTTTGCAGCTTTTTTTTATTATTGATATTTTGTCTCACAAATCTCTAAAAAAATTTGAGGAAAAATATCGATGACAACGCAAAAAAAAAAAAACAAAAAAAAACATGCGGACGTTATTGCGCGGCGTGAAGACATTTACAACTGTCGAACTGGGCTCTAATCGTTTCACGAAGTTGTACCGAACCTGCTTATGAATTTTTTATGCGCGTTGTAGAGTCGGTTTGCGCTTTTTCTTGATGCGCAAGCAGCTCAATATGTGCGAAAAACACCGAGAGTTTTAATATTCTACGCCACAAACTATAATTGAAGATGCGTATGGTTAACAGTAACAACAAAAGCTGAAAACACCACAGAGCCCTCGTTTTAATGTCATATAATAAAGATATAAATAATTACTTTGGAAAGCCAAAAAACAACCTCATTGCTTTGCAGCGATTTCTATACACTTTATCTGGCGTCGTTAAACGAGGTTTGGAAAACATATCTAAGATAAAACCGAAGTTTGTTGTTAAAATATTATGGAATAGAAAACATAACAGACATAGTCTGCGTGTCTGTTTGCTCAACGTTCATAGAGAAGGGATTTTGCTATCGCAGTGGCTAAAAACTCGACGGCCTAGGCAGGCAAATTACGTAGCGGACGTCGAGTGGGGCAACACGGGTGGTGCCAACCTCATTTCACAAACTCATTTTTTTACATCTCTTTTTTTTCTTTTTTGTCGCAGCCAAGGTAAAAATAATTGTTTAGTCTTAAGAAAGTCAATGCAGTTATCCTGCCAGGGTTGAACAAATCTTCATTAATAGCGAAACATCCGTCAACGGTGCTTGAGGTCAATGCTATCTGAAACCAATTTAAGCTCTTGCAACGCCCGAAAAATATTTCCCAGGGCACAGTTTCCATTAAAACACAAAGCTTTCTAAAAAAATAAAAACAAAAACACCTTTTCCCCCCCCCCCAAAAAAAAAATCTTTGAGTCGCATGTAATACCGTAGAGCAGTCTACCGCTAAACAGTACGATTTCATCCGTATTCGCATCGAAAAAAGAATTCAAAGTGTCCTCAGAGATGAAGCGCATCACGGCCTAGCTCTTTGTCCACGTTGGGTGATCGGTCGGAAGTCAGAAAACAATAAAATTTCCGAATCGCACTCAGTGGCAGAGCGTCCATGCCCTGAAAGGAAATGCGGAGAAACCGAAACTCAAGACGGCCGCCCGTACAGAACACCAAGAGGTTTCGCAACTCGCATCTACGTAGTTTCGTTTTCACGCAGAAGTGTTTGGGTTTTTGTATTGCAGCGTTGAGTCAAGTCATCGGAATACTTGATACCATCAAAGCGACCTTTGGACGTTAAAACATTTCTGCCCGACATTGCAACAGAGTGACGCAATAAAAATAACACTAATTTTAGTATAGCAAAGTTTTTTTTTTTTTTTTCAATTATAGCTCAATTTAGGAATACATTTTTAGCTAAACTGTTGTTTTATAGTTTATAAAATTTGCTAAAAGATTATTCTGGGAGTAAAAAAAGAACATAATTTTTTTAACTGATTTTTAGGAGTTCGATTAAGTTCTACCTACTGATTTTTGTTTTCCCCACCTGGCAACACTGGGACCCAAGATGACGCAACGCATGTGGCGCAGGTGGAGCGTTCTGTGCGACGTAGTTTGAGTTATTGGATGGCTTTGTTCAAGACAAGGCTCCTATTTCGAGAACGAGCGGTTCAAATCAACGCCTCCGATTGCAGCAAAAGTAATACCGAATCACTCACTGGTCTAACTTCACAGTTCGTTCATCAAGGGTGAGTATCCACGAAAGCATGGTCGCATAAGTTCGGGGTGTCCACAAAGCATTTTCCGAAACCACGGGCCCACAACACCCGTGCACTCGTTCTGTCTTGTGGGTTTTATCAGAGCGGAAGGGAGATAGCGAGCGCAGCCGAGAGTGGCAGACTGGGCGAACTGCGTTCAACAGGCGAGCTATAGGAATAAAGTATGTGGCATCGCGCGTCGGAGGGGCCAGGATGGGGCTTTGCAGTGTGCGCGGCTACAAGGACCGTTGAGGTTATTCTTCCGTAGGCCTTACGTTTCACCGGTAAGTCCCACAACATAATATAATTCGCAGTAACGTGAATTTGTGGGCAGTTCTCCTGGTTTTGCGAGGGTCAGCGAGCTGCGGAACCGCTGGATTTCGGTCGTTGATCGCGGTGGTGACTGGTTCCCGTCTCACCTCCTCTTCACCTTTGTGAGTGACCTACACGGTGACCGCAATCACAATAAAAGCGAACTGTTTTAATCCAGGCTGTACCTGAGTGCCGTCCGATGGCACCAAAGTAACACTGGACCGCACTCTGAGCGCGCATTCGAGCGCTGTCCGAAGGCTCGATCGGCTGTAGGGGGGACCTGGGTCATCGCGCCCCGAAAAGCAGAGCCTTCCGCATCCGTAGTCTGAAGAAATATGTTTCACTCGGAAGTTTTTTGACCATATTTACGCACT
Organism: Ixodes scapularis; assembly: GCF_016920785.2. Lineage (NCBI taxonomy): Eukaryota > Metazoa > Arthropoda > Arachnida > Ixodida > Ixodidae > Ixodes > Ixodes scapularis. Next base: position 49,198,407 of record NW_024609880.1, on the reverse strand, counting down.
TAGCAAGTCATCAGGGAAGTGTCGCGATCGGCGATTTAGAAGATCTGACTGTCAGCCGCATGCCGCTGATTTGTTTGTCATAAAGTGCGTCCAAACAAAGCCACAAATCGTTTGAGCACCCTTAAAATTCTTCAGGCACTCTCTGCGTTTGATATCACCACACATCTCGACACCAGCTTTGCACGGGCACTTCCAAGATGAATTGCCGTTGAAATTACTAGGTAAGCTAGTTCAACACGTTAAAACTATCTGCAAAAAACAGTTTCTTAAACGAAGCAAAGTACCGAAGAAAGGAAGCAGACGACGGATGTCACCGGGCAGCCTCAGTCTCCATTTGGGAATTGGGATGAGTAGAGGCGCAGAGCCCACCAGTGCCAGCCAGTCCTTCCCTGCGAACAACAGTCAACCACAAGGGATGACGGGTAGTCATGTTGGGTGAGGAAGTAGACGGCAAAGGGGTAGGCGATAATGGAGGTTGGGTTGCGGGGGCTCCGGAGCTAACATCATGACCCCCTGCTACAAGTCTATCCTGGGTAGTAGGCATTTCTTCCGAATTTTGAATACGACACAAGTTCAACTTTGAGTGCGTGTGGCGGGCCGCTACAAAACACTCTCGAGGCCCTGGCCAACCAAAAAACGCCAGGCTGTGCTAGCGAGCCCGATCTATGAAAAGCGACAAGCTTTCATGCCATGATGCTTTTGGAGAGAAGTAGTTGTAGTTGTAATTAAATTAAATTTTAGGCACTTTACCCACATATGCAGGATATGTGTGGGTCTCCATCGACCGGACAAGTTGCCTGCTTCTTGAAGACCTTCCACAATGATGCGCAACATTGGCAATTACTATACGTGTGATCATGGATGCCTCCATCTCCCTGCAAAGGTAACCCATAGACTACAGCAGGTGTCGCTTAGTATGCAATGCCAGGAATTAATTTCGAGGTAAAGGCCGTTCCCAAGCTCCTTGAGAACCTACATGGTGATGCCCTAGTACAGGGGTGGCCAAGCTGCGGCTCGCGAGCCGCATGCAGCTCTCCGTGTGTTAAAGTGCGGCTCGCCGCTCCCTCCCTTGACCCTCCTCTCCCCTTCCTCCCTTCCGGACCACTTCCCCTAAAAGAGAAATGAAACGCATTTTAAATCGAAAGACAGGTTGCGGTTTGGTAGTGTTGTGCCACTGCTGCCTTACGCACAATTGGACTGCTTTTGACTCAGATAGACCGAAATTAGTTCGAGTTTCGTTTAATCCTCTAAACAAAAATCGGCCCTCCCCCCCCCCCCCCCCCCCCCCCAACTTTTGAAAAGTTTGTGATTTTGTTTGCGGCTCTTAGGCCGGGTCAGCCGGGCCACCCCTGCCCTAGTATATAATACACTGGAGTGGCTATAGGTAACGTTCCATGTTTTCAGAATATGCTTTTAGTGAAATTTCGGAGGTGTTTTCTCTTTGCGCAAGTAGACGGTAATGTTTTTGTTACCGTCTGCTTGTTACTGATTTTGTTACCGATTCAATCGAAACATACAGAGAGGCCATTTTGCTTCCCAATGGATTGCAGCTGACAGATTGCGCAATCTTTTCTCGCTGGGCTAGACCCGAGCAATGCGATATTGCGTTGCACCTTGTCGCTGTTAGTAATGCCAGTGACGGTTCCTATGGTAAGCGTACCGGGATGTTTGTTTTAACATACGGTGTGTTATATATCTAGAGTTGAGAGCACGCGATGACCGATCCAGTTGTTGTAGATAGACATGGATTACCCAGTCGGTCATGGAAGCACGTCGAATGAGAAGAACATAGAATAAAAGCAAATGTAGGGTTCACTTAATAAAGCTAGTGATAGAAGATCAATGATATGCCTCCCCTATAGGGGATCGAGCCCACAGCCTTTTGATTAAGAGCCCGATGTTCTACCCCTGCACCACTGAATGGCACAACGAAGGGCGTTTCATCTGGGTTCTTTTAAGTCGCGCAGCTTTTGCGGGACATTCATGTGACTCACGTGGCGCTTGCACTCGCCAGTCATGCCCGGCGGCCGACATGCTGTAGTGGCAGGCTTCCTGCCATGCTTTGTCGCGTCTTAGCATGGACTAGCCGGAGTGTTTACAAGTGTGAGCGAGCGCCCTGCGTTTAATTGCTGTTTGGTTGTACGAGAACTCGAGCAGGAGGGACACCAGTGAAAGCAACTCGCTTGTGATTGTACCTTTACCAGCTAGTTCATGCTAGGGTAAGACAAAAGGATAGTGTTGTCGCACCTTCACTTCCATTTGGCAGCGGAAAAAAAATTTAATGTACGTTGATCCAATCTGTAAATTCGGACGACACATTGTGTGCAGGTGTGTGTCACGGGAGTGATTAAAAGCTCATGAACCCAGTTACACGCTTCGGAAGTCTTACTATACTCTGTGTCATCCGAGTTTTCTCGTAGGATCAAGGTGCATTTATTTCTTTGTTGTGTCTAGTGCTTAACAGTGTCGCGCAGTCTATGTACAGCATCCTGCGAGCTTTGATTGGACATGCGTGGCCGTACTGCCTAGGCGGCAGGCTGTCCTTTCCAGCATGTCATGGGCATACTTGTTTACACTTCGCATTGAGCAACTGTGTGTGTGAACAGTGTTAGTGACAGCCAGGCTAGCACTTGACCCTTTGTTCTTAGAATTGAAAGGCTGCCATCAAAACGTTAAATGCAAGACACATGTGCATCGAAACAATGTGAGCCAGCGTGCAAACAGTCGGAAAGATGGCTGCTCCGGCGTGCTGCACACAGCAGTTTGCGACAGATGCTTGGGATCTTGCTAACGTCGAATCGTTCGGGTGGCTCCGCCCAGTTCAGGCAGATACAAGGAAAACTGAAATTGTTTTACGTTTAAGCTCTTGTAGGAATTCTAAGCTTTTGTGGCGTTCTGCGAAAGACCTTCAAATACCTTGTGCTCGAATGCCGGAACCATGCATTGTGTCTAGCTTTTATAGATAACTATTTTGTTCTCAAGAGTTCAATGAGATGAGGGTTGCTGAGAGTCGATGTGGATTTGTTTGTAATTTCGAAGTGCTTTTTGAGCAAAGATCTAGCTTCGAACACGAACAAAGCCTTCATTGACGAACTAGATGAAGCTCGGGAGTGCGTCGTTTATTTGGTGAACAAACACTTTATTCCGTAATGGGAGCAACCAAAGCTAACAAAGCCATGAATGAGCTGGTACAATTTTTTTCAATCGGCGTCTGACAGTTCTTTAGGTATCGATATAATCGCAACATGACTGAAATGATGGTATCCAAACATTGTAAATTAATCACGTTCGAGCACCGCATACAAACCACCGGTTGCACCACTCGTGGGCTCCCTCGACCTTGCTGTTCACAGGAGGAGAAATGGGAGGAAAGTGTCTCGGGGCTTTTTCCTCCCATTTCTGACCATTTCAAGCATGCAATCATAGATTTATCTCGCCTTTCGTAGTATTTTCTGCCACAGCCACAGACGTGGCGAAATATGTTTGTTTGACGTAAATCTGTATGAGTGACTTTATACGTGGAACCGAAATATGCCGACGCCTTCAGGCTAAACTGTGCTTCTAATGTAGAAAGAAGTGCACAATGAGATTAGCTAGTCATGCAGTGTGCTGGTACGGAGATTGCAGCTATGGATACTGTTTCACAGGAAAATATGTTTTGTTTTGCTGCAGTTTGTGTCATCAGACATTGCAGCACATCATACCTACGACAGACTTTGGTGCCTGCCTTGTGCTGAAGACCTTCCAAGGTGGCCTGGGCAGTTATCGTACTTATGAGCATAGGTACTTCCATTACTCTGCCAAGGTAACCTCTAGACTTGGGCAAGTATCGCCTCATATGCAATGCCAAAACTTCCCTTTGCGAGGAAGGTCAGGAAGGAAGGCCAGGGGTCAGAAAAAGGCCAGAAGAAGGCCAGAATGCCACTATAACCGGCATTCTGTGTTTCCAGAATTAATTCTTTGTGGCATTTAGAGGGTGTTTTCTGGAGCTTACCTTTGTCGAAAATTTGATGTTTCTCAGAGCTTGTTTTGATTAAATTCTCAGTTTTTCAGAATAATTCAGATATTAAATTTGCTTGCTGATTTTCCCAATTCTCAGAAAGTCAAAAGAAACAGAAATAGTAACCAGACACAAGAGTATTAATTAATTTGTAGTCTCAATGATTACAGAAGGACTTGCCTGTGCCTAGATGAGGTTTCTTGAGCTGAATATGGCGGTCTGACTCTAGATGCTCTACAACTCGCAGCGCACCCTAGTTAATACCAACTCTCTCACGACAAAACTTGCAAACCAGGGTTACTTATCCAGGTGTCGGTACATTAAGCTATCAGTCTCCTTGATTCGGTCACTGAAAAAGTTTGTTTTACCCCCCCCCCCCCCCTTTTTAAAGGCTCCCTGACACACTTGCTACTCACAGCCGTAGGTGCCACGGGAACGTGCTGCGCGGCATGGCTGTGCGGGGCGAAGGGTGAAATCCAGAAAGTTCCGCCGCCTTCGCTTGTCCTGCAAAATCTGCGGGCTAATGGCTTCCTTTATGATAGAAACTGTACCCCTCTTAAAGTTACGAAGCCCAAATGGTTTATTCTAAACTCTTATTTGTTTGGAGCATGGCTAGCACAACCACATCAGAGAACAGAATGGAACATATTTCTTTCGTGCTGCTGAGGAAACGTTGGGGTTGCACAGGCTTCATTTGTCGCCATCGAAATTCTTCTAATCAGTTGGAAACAAGTTCTACTGCCAAAACCCAACCCCTCCCCACGCCCAACGCCACATATACTGATGTCACATAGACTAGGGGAACACAACTACAACATAAACAGAATCACTTCTGGACACTTAGGCATACATTGCCAAGATTGCAGATGTCAAGCAGAACTAAAAAAAAACTACCCCGTAATAGGTAAAAATAATAATCAACTAATTAGGGAAATTATTGAAAAGATTTTGAGGTAAGAAGAAAACTGTGTCACTAAACCTTGTCTAAATTTATTAGAAAAAAGAATTAGATTATCTTGCATCCAGATGAAACCAAAAATAACAAAAAAAAATGTCTTATTGTTTAAAAAGACAGGCGCAGGTATAGAAGAAAAAATACAAGTCTGAGTTGCAAGTCAGTGCTTCATGAATGTCTTTTCCTTTTGTGTGTGCCTGTGCCTGGTTGCGAATGTTTCGCGCTGTGGAGGAGTATGCAACACCAGCTCGTCCAAACCTCCATCTTAACATATTTTTAACACTGCCATTAGAAACTTTCACTTTGAAAATACGATGAGGACCGAATTTGAAAATGAAATGTCGCCAAACAATTTTTTGCGGACGTAAGGTTTTTGTTACGAGGTCAGTCATAGCTACTGGTGTGTTTAGCCAATTTTGAGGCAAATTCGTGACCTTGAAAAAAATTCCAGGTCTATTGTTACATTCCTCTTAGCCTCCTGAAGATGTAAATCATTGGATTGAACCCCTATCACATTGTTTTGTCTCATAACTGATGCAGGTATCTTCTTTTTTTCTTCAACTCAGTTTGACGTAGGAGCTGCCAAGGTGTCCTGTCCCTTTCACGTGAACAGTGGCCAGCACTGGAGAAGCAATCTTTGGACTGCTGTAATCCATTCTTTGGGCAAGTAAATAAATTACTTTGAATCAGAGACCTGGTGTTTGCACAGCAGCTCCACAGGACAAACAACACAAACACAAATGTTTCTGTGCCCAAAGCCTTCGTAGCTACTTGAACTTATTGATCTGAGCTTGCAGGTTGCAATGTTAAGGCAAGACGCAGATATAGTTAACGTCTCTAAAAAGAATTGGGGGCACCTTATGCTTGGATGTCTAGCTTGATCTACTTGGAATGTCCAGCCGAATTGAAACAAGGATCTAGCCGAACTGGAGCATGCAGCCGAATTGAAACTTGTAGCCAAACTGAAGCTTTAGCCAAACTGAAGCGTCCAGCCGAATTGAAACTTCTAGCCGAACTGAAGCGTCCAGCCAAATTGAAACCTCTAGCCGAATTGAGGATGTAGCCGAACTGGAACGTCCAGCCGAATTGAAACTTCTAGACGAATTGAAGCGATAGCCGAATTGAGGCTTCAGCCGGATTGGGACGACACCAAGTTGGTCATCTTCCGCTCGTAGATCTCTGGCAGCGCCCGCTCCACGGAGCGCCCCAAACTCCGCCGAACTTGCACTGCGGGGTTTCACAGATCTCTCCGGAAGTTGACAGAGCGGCCCACGTGATTTCCGTCTAAATCGGCGGTGCGCATGCGCGGCGAGGTTGGAGAGATCGGCGGGCCGGTCGGGTCGTGGAGTTGGAACTGTTGGAACTGTGCGGGTGTGTCGGTTGTTTACTCTGGATTGTGACGGCTCGAACGCTTCTACTTCGCGTAGATCAGGGATAAAAAGCCGGGAATGTGGAGCGTGGCAAATCGTAAGCGCTGACATCTGTGAATGCGAGAGGAAGAACGAGAAAAAGAACGACAGAAAAGCCGGAGGAAGACGCAAGGTTAGGCCTATTCATTCTGCAGCCAGTGATTGTTTACCTTTTTGCACTGCATTCCGTCGGCGTTTTCTCGTGAAATAAAACAAGAAGTGGTTAGGCAATGACCGCGCAAGTGATGGTTTGTTACCTCTGAGTTTATTAAAGTCGTACTACAAATCTGAACTCCACCGCTGGCAATCGCTGTCCGTGCCCCGCCGCTTCGAGGCGGCCGAAAGGTATGTGACGGTGCCGAACGCGGACTTCTTCGTTATTTGTGACATGGGCGCCGTGGTACGTATAATTTCGCCCGGCCTGTGTCGCGTGTTAAGCGCGAAACACATGTACGACGAAACCGTCCGATCCGACGTCCGACCGCGCAATACGACGGTCGGAGGCGAGGGTTTTCAACGCTCTCCGATGCTACGAAAACCCTCTCCCCCCAAGGTCATTCCGGCAGTCCGCACGTCGGATCGGAAGGTATCGTCGTACATGTGTTTTTACTTCTGCAGCTAAGCAGTGACAGTCGTCACTGGTCGTTGGAAAGATCAGCCGGCTGAGGCGTTGGGGGGACTGGTCAAGTTCGAGCAGCGGCCATTTTCTACGGCGGAGGGAGAAGGGGTGGGGAGGGGTGTGGGGGAGGTCGCTCCAAAAATGCAAGTTTATCTTCCCCTCGTCGATTCGGAGCGGGTCCCACGGAGCGGAATTTTGTTTCCCTCGCGGATTTTGGAAGGCGCTCCAGATCTACGAGTGGAATTCACCATTAGGGAGCGTATACATACTCCAACTTGGTGTGTGGTGCTCTCAGTTAGCACCACAGTGGTTAGCACGTCTTGCAACTTGGATTCTTTCGTTTTGCATGATGTTGTGGTGTGGCAGCACACGGGTTTTAAAGCTATGCAAAACTTGCGCGGCAAATTTTTTTTTTTTTTTTTTTTTTTTTTTATGCTTGCCGTCGATGAAGCAACGTCTGAAAATACCCTACTTTTGGCGGGGAAATGGCCGGACGGCCCTACAGCCCTACAATATACCATAAATGCCTAAAATACCCTACAAGTAGGGTAATTACCCTACGGTTGGCAACACTGAACCCACCCCGAGAAACAAAACCACTCTGCCTGGACGGGTCCTGCCGTCTCTGGACCACCACAAGCGCGTTACTGAAGACCGCATGCGCGCGGAGTAATACAAAATCAGAGCAGCGTGCGTGGCGAAATGGTGGCGCCCTCACGCGGCGCTCGTCGAACTAGTCTTGACCGTCCAAACGAGGAAAACAAGCCACAACACCTTGGTTGAGTTTTTTCGATGTAGTTAAAGAACGGATGTACTTACTGCTATAATATTAATATAATTGAATTCCGTGTTAAATTCCGCAGATATCCCACCAGACACATTTGTAGTTAAAAATTCACAGGTTTTTAAAAACGCGTTCTAACGTAAACATGTCAAAACAGCCAATTCCGACCGATTTCACGATTTAATATAAAATATAATAATTTTTTTATGAAAAATATGCTGGGTGGGATAGTTGGACGAAGAATCAATCTTTTTATAGCAAAAAAGTTTGAAAAAATCGGTGTAACGGTTATTAAATGAGAATTTCCGTAAAATGGCAGAAAATCGCGTGTATTCTCTATGGGGCTTGGAGGAGCGCTCCCTCTTAAATATAACCTCTTTTAGGGTTTTCAAGCAGAAAGCTTTTAGGGGGTGCTTAAAAGGAATTTTTTAGGATGAGAAAAACTGTGCGAGCCGAAGATTCTATCCCGTTCTAGCGCGCCAGGGGGTGATAGTGCTTCAGGCGAAACCGTTCTTCACGAGCTGAGAGAGTTCTTAGATCGTCAAAGAACGTATCAAGAGCGGATTTTTTTTAGAGTGTATTTGTCACGTTAATAAGAACTTTTCGTAGATCACACGCAAGAGCGTTGCTTGGTGGAACCGTCACGTTAAGGGCGGACTGAGTTCGCGCCCGCAGTGCCCGCAATTCGCAGCTGACGTTCTATGATGAGTCACTCATGTAGTAGCTACAATAATTCCCCCGTAACAGTAAAAATATCCCAATTATGAAGTTAGCATTTTTTAAACAACTAAATTTGAGAACCAAGCTCACTTTGCTTACCCGCCAATTTTGTTCACCGATGCTTACAAGAGAAAGCGAGCAAGCGGCAAAAGACACGAGGAAAAATGAGGCTAATCGTAGGCACTATTGCGCACTAACGTGAATGCGTAATTGAAAAGAAATTTACTCTAATTTCACTTTAATTTTATAAATACTCTAATTTTTCTAAATATTATTAGGGGGATGCTGTTAGCCTACAACGGATATAATTGCTTTCCAAGGAACTCTGAAAATGAGACGCTAGAACATTTCTGAGTCAACCAATTAGAGCGTGTTGGTGATATTAAACGTATAAGAGGATGGTAACATACAGAAGACCCGAACCAGACACCTTACAAAAGTAAAAAATTGAAAATGTGTGACTGAATTTCGATACTAAGCACCTTTTTTACAAAGAGGGAAAAGTAATATTGACAATATTTCAGTTGCATAAGTTGTAACAGCCAAAGCAGCAAAAAAATATATCACGCACAGAAAACTTATTTGTAGTCACCCGCTACTGTGTTCAAAATGATCATTCTGGGGTCACATAAAACAGTTAAAACAAGAATACAACAGTCCTGGCGCAAATGTAAGTTGATTGGCGATCACTCGTTTTACTCATAGAAGTACGAGTGGGTTACTGACGAACGTGCCTGAATTACGATTTTACCGCTTTGACAGCGGCGGTACACGAGCGGGAACACAAGGTGTCGCGAATTGTAGTAAGTGTTTTTAATGTTGTCCTTCGACCCGCTAAAAATGCCTGGGAACAGATGACCTGTGTCCGTATTCGCGTTTCGCTTCGTTTTTGTTTTATATATAGCTTAACCTAGTGTTGCGGTCTGGCAATGCATGCCTCCTCATTGACTTCATTCGCATGAAATAAAACAGACGCGGCATGCTTCCAGCGGTCGGTAACTCCGGCTTTCTAAGGTCACTTTTCATTAGCTGACACATGAACGGCGAAAGGGCTGTTTGCGGTCTTGAAGCGCAGGGAAGCTTTGTCCTGTTCTCCCTGAAGCCGGGGTCGCACTGGTCATACAACATACAAAAGACAGTGTGCAAAAATGAGTCACCGCAATATCTGTGGTTCGAATGCCGCCTGCCAAGTTTTCTCCTTGAACTCATTGCCATGTGGCATTCGAAGCACGGATCTCGCGGGGACTCGCGTTGAAACCTCTATGCAGACTGTCTTAACGCGTTCCAGTGTAGCACTCAGTGAATACCCTATATGCATAGCTTGCGGTTGTCGCCATTGGTGGGTAATGACGATTATTTCCACTTACATGGTTCCCTCGAGCTCCTACTTTAGCGCTGTGTAAGTAACAAGTTGAACTGAACACCCACGGAACATAAAATACCGGCATGGCCGCGAATAACGTTACGAGCAAGCTGCATAGACGCTTTCAGGCAGGTGTGCGTGGGCGCCGCCATAACCAAACTTCAGTTTTAGAGCGCAACTCTTAGGGGCCCGTTTCCAGCCTGAGCGGCGTCGGCGTCGGCGTCGGCGTCGGCGTAACCGGGGGGGGGGGGGGGTCAAGTGCCCCCCCCCCCCCCCCGCTGAGGTCACGTGACCCCTCCCCCCGAGGTTACGTCCCCGAGGTCAGGTGACCCCCCCCCCCCCCGAGGTCACGTGACTACCCGCAGGTGACGTGACCCCCCTCAATACCCTTCCCTACTCCTCCTCAAGAGCTGCGCTCCAATTCGGCGTTACAGGGATTTGTAAACGGCTTTCATTTTTTTGTTTCCTTTGATTCCGTTCGCTTCACATCATCATTTCCAAAGCAGGACAGGGTATTGCCACTTCAGATGCTCCTCTGTCCTTTTCCCCAGCATAGGTCTTTGTGGAGGATAGTCAACGCCCGCTTCAGTGGCTCCGCACCTCGGTAAGACAAGAAAGGTTCGGCAATGGCGGCTCAATCTGGCGCGTGTTGAAAACGTCTATACGTATAGGCCATAGGTTATACAGTCCTCGGATATTAGTACTAGGCGAGATTGACACGCGTTGACGCCACCAAGCCGCCATGCTCGCAGCTACAGTATATTTGGCCGTGTAAAGGCAATTAGCGTCCCAAACGCGATACGCATTGCATTCCTCGCTGACCGATTCTGAAGCGAGAAGTGAAGAGCACGCGGCCACGCCATTTTGTTTCCGTACCTCTTTAAGAAGTTAACGGATCTGGCGGGAGCCTGGGGATCGATAGGAAAATGAAAGAAGAAAAAAATAAAAGATTACAATCACAAACAGAAGGCTTAAACGTTGGTGTACAAGCGTCACAATGCGCAAAACTCGGTGGGGCGGAAATTTAGCCATAAACAAATTGTTCGCTCGTGGAAATGAAGCGTGCTGGTTATGGTGTTTTTGGAGAATAACATAGAGGACAAAAACCGGACGACAAGTTGCATGTAAACATTCATAGGCTAGGTGGCGCAAACTAGCGCTCGATACAAAATGCATGGCCGTATCATCCATCCGTCCATTTATCCTACGATAGAAGGCATACACTTGCTGGAAGTTCTCTGGTCGTCTTCACAACACCTCTCAACAAAAAGAAAAAAAAAAGAAAGAAAAGGGGTCTATACAGAGACATCGCTCAACAGAACGGCAGGGAAGAGTCTCAATTGCACTGTCTCCAGCGCGAGCTTCCAACCTGCGATAAATCTTGGGCGTCCTGTGAGCCTCGAAAAACCACAGAACGGCGAAACACATGGGGCCCGTGCAGGAGGTCCGGCCCTCGAAAGACACACGCCCTGCCAATCTCGCAGTGAGACGCTCGCTAGGGGCGCCTCTATTTGCCTCATTATGGGCAATGTATGTACTTGCGATGCACGCGGCTATGTTTTTATTTGCATAGTGCCTAGGAGCTTGGCATTGCTCGTGCTCGCACCAGCAGAGGCAACACTGTAAGCAGAGAAAGCTGAAGTACCCTAACTCTGGATTGTGAAAAACTTCCACCAGGTGGCGACATCCAAACTTTTCGCTGTGAATAGTATAATAGTATATTCAAGTCAAGGTCTCGGTTTCCATGCGTTCATACCAGAGCGAAGAAGACATGCATACGCGCTTGCATAAACGTTTGAGCCTCATAAGTAATAAAAAGAGCGATAAATATTAGCTCCATACTTCCTTTATCACACACACATGACCCACAGAATAACAAATTTCTTTCCCGCGTTGTCCAACGTGAATTCAGCTGTCTTCTTCGTGTGAATCAAATGGATGTTCGCTCCGTCGAGTTCAAAGCACGTTTTGTATTAAAGATACTACAGAAGTCATTTGTTTGTCCTGCTACATCAATTGACTTAATCTTCCTTGATTTAGACTCCATTTTTTGACACAGATGCAAGTCTTTTTCACACAATTGCCGCAGTAGACTGCCTTCGCCCGAAGGCAGGCTACTGCGGCAGTGACGCAGACATCTTGCCGGAAGGGGCAGTAGTAGCCACTGCGACCTGTCAATCAAAGAAGAGGATTCTCTCGTGTCGTTTGAAAAGTCGGCGAAGAAATGTTTTACATCAACTCTACTAGAACGTTTGTTCTCTACAAATGTTAGAGTTTTTTTTTAAGAATATTAATAATATACCACCAGCGCTTTTAGCTATGAACACTCGTTGGTTCTGTTTTATTGTTGTTGTTGTAACTGTGACATGTATGTCCCTGGTGTAATTCTCCTAAAGGAATTAAAAATATTAATTAGTTAATTAAATATATAATTTAAAATTTAACTAGCAATTTCAATATTGCTTCGATTTATTGCACCAAACTACCGGGCGGGGGTAAATATCGTTACAAGCTGAATAATTACTCTTAAATAAGTTACGACAAAAGAATTTCGCTCTTTCAACAGACTCATATTAAAGACACAGCCCACATAATCTCATTCACAAAGTTATTTCCTTTTTTTTTATTTTTATAGCTATACTTACGAACTCGAACGTGCTCTTTTTCTCCTCCGTTATTTTCAGCCAGAGATGTTCCGATCAGACCTTTAAGAAGAAAATGTTCGAATGACAAACTTATCTTCATAAACAGTCACATTTTCTTCACTTTTACTTTTTTTTTTTTTTTACTATCAATTATATTTGAGACGCCATTACCTACCAGCGATCAGCAAAAACGCAAGCGAGACGGCAATGGCCTTTATGATTCCAGGCAGATACCGGAGCTTCAGTTGCAGCATTATTCACTGTAACAATTCGAACAGTAGAACTCATGTTGCCATAGAAACAATAATAGAAAAGCACGGGAAAGGGTTCAGGCACTGGACTAATGTTGCATCAAACAGAACAGGCGAAAACGTGCGTATGGATGAAGAGAAGAAATACGAAGTAATAAACCTCTACAGTGTACGGATGGAAGGACGTTCATTGGGTGGTTTCGCTCCTACGTAAAATAAAATTATAGAATAAGCATTACTTGTTATTTCACGTTTACCGCCTCTTTATGAAACGCACTCTATGTTCATTTTACGGATATTCGATCACCCATTTTTTTCTATTATTAGGCCTCCTATTTTTAGTTGCTCGTTTAACAACCGCTGACATATTTTATCATAAAAATGGAAAATGCGGATCCATTAGAAAAGCGATCGAACTATTATATTGAACGCTTACGTCCTTTCACTTGCTGCTGGCATTTAAAAGGAACAAAGTTCATCTTTGAGGTTTCATAAATCCCCAAATTCCATTCTCCTGGATGTATTACGGCAAGGAATATGAGGTTGTCTGCAACAGACGGGAATGGTGAACTCTTTTGACTAGACTAAATGCAGAGCGAAAATAGAACCCTGAACCCTCCACCGTTCACTCTTTTGTACACGAGACAAGGTTACTGGAATGCAACGCTTCAACGAGGGCAACCGTCTGCACTCCAGTAACCTTGTCTCGTGTACAAAAGAGTGAACGGTGGAGGGTTCAAGGTTCTATTTTCGCTATTCTAGGAGCGGATTTCTTGTCCCACTTCTCTCTCCTAGTAGACATGGCCAATGTAGAGAGAGACAGACGAAAAGCGACTACGTCTGACTCATTCCAAAATCGAACTGATCTCTTCGTTTTTATTTGCACGCGATCTTCTTCTTCTTTTCTCAGTGGCTATCGCCACATAGCCCCCCTTTGGAGACGGAGTCCTCCCAGCGAACTGACCTCTTCGTTTTTATTTGCACGCGATCTTCTTCTTCTTTTCTCAGTGGCTATCGCCACATAGCCCCCCTTTGGAGACGGAGTCCTCCCAGCGAACTGATCTCTTCGTTTTTATTTGCACGCGATCTTCTTCTTCTTTTCTCAGTGGCTATCGCCACATAGCCCCCCTTTGGAGACGGAGTCGTCCGCCGTTCGCTCCGGCAACCTTACACTGGTCCCCACCTCGTCGTGGCACGTGGCGAAAAAACCTTCACGCTGCGAGTTAATGGCCGCGACACGGTCGTGTCCGTTGACCGCCTCAAGCCAGCATTTGTTGAGAGCGATACGATCGCTCAGCCGACCGATCTTCCCAGCGTGCAAGCCACCTCGAGCTCAACAGTAGCCCCCACGACTCGCATCAAACACTCCAGGACAGTTCACTGGGACGACTTAGAGCCACTCGATATGGCAGCGTAGCTGCCAGAGTAGCGCCACGCTTTTCCCTGTGCCGCCTCTCACCGTGATTGGTCACACGCGGTACCATAGCAACGAGCTGAGCTGGCTCGGTTCCCTTAGCAACCGAGTGACTACTTGTCACGTGACCTCGCAAGAGCCGTGATGTCACCGGTAAGATGGCAGCGCCCAGAGCTGGTGGATACGAGTTTGTTCGGTGCGCGGTAGTCGTAATGTGCCGCTGCTTGCCGACGATTTCGGACTTATTCTTGCTCTCTGACGCAGGTATAACGTGAAGATCTGAAAGAATCTGACTTCATACCTTTTCTGTGCAAGATCGGTCTGGATATTACCACCTGTGCGACAGCATCAGTCATATCGCCGTAGCGGTGCTCGTATTCCTGGATGTGTTCGAGGCTCAATAAGACATTTTGCATGCAATTTTCGCATACTCTTAGCCTTGTTTAAACATTGAAATGTCTGAGAATCAATGCGAATTGTATGCGTCGCATGTTGGGCCTTGAGGAAGTTGTTTCAGCCCCAGGTAACCGCGTAATCACAAACTTTTAGCGAGGAAGCTCCTGCGATCTTAACGTTTTGTACTATTCAACGATCTTACGATATAGCTTTTAGGGCAACATTTTCGCATTTTCTAGCTTCCTTTGATTATTGGAATTTCTGAGAATCGAAACGAAAGGTATACGTCGCGTGTAGGGCCTAGGGGAAGTTGTTTCAGCCCTGGGTCACCGAATAATCACAGCAACTTTAAGCGAGGAAGCGCCTGCGACCTTTAACCTTTTGTACTAATCGACGATTTTACAAATTGACAGTTCTGAAGACTTTGATAAACGACCTTTCGTTGCAATAGCTTGCATTTGATCGCAGTTTTTCTTTTTTTTTTCAAGTGACAAGTTGGCGTTTGCTCAAATGACGTATATGAAATGACCTGCTCTATAAGAATGCATAAACACACACTATTAAATTTATATGCTCAGAGGTGAGTTCGTTTTTGTAATTAACAAGTTACAGACAATTATTTTTACGAGTATAATATTTATTTTCTGTAGCTGGGCCCGTCTTGTACTCATTAATGTCCGTGTGCTATGATGCTATCATCATGTGTGTATGGTTCTAAATATCCTCTTTGCAATGCCTACAAAAGCCAAAATGACGACAGCCGATCTCAGCTCACGCATTTGACACGAAAACTGCGTCACTCGGGCGTATGCGCTCGTCAACAATCAATTCGTCGATGAATATTTCAATTCGCGTTCGTGGCCAATGTGTGCACATGAGTGCACTTGCGAATGACAAGTTCTATGGTGTGCTTAAAAAGCACGGTGGAAGCTTGGGGTTAGCGCACCGGTGCCCTAGCATGTCACGACCGCGTGATTCCACTGTTCTCTTTTGAGTTGAAGATTAAGGCTAAGAAAGAAGAAGTTAAAGAATCATTTCATGGCCCCTTTAACACAGGCATGCGTGCTACACCAGATAAAAATATTGACATTTCGCATGCCGGTAAACTTCCGGACGACCACTTGGCCTGTCGGCAAGAACACCTCATATCCGGCGTCCGTCTCTTTTGATGGCGTTAACAATCCTCTGTAGACCACCGTGCTGCCCTACTTGGTTTAACCCCGTCGACTGTTCATCGCCCAAACGAGGGTGGTACCGTCGTCGACGTCGCTCCCCGCCAGTCGGTGAGATAGTCTCATCTTGAATGAATGATTGGGTCTTGAAGAAGTATGGTGCTAAGCATACATTCTCTTACTATGGGGCAGTCGAGCAGCAGTCATGTCCTAAGGCAATTATCCTGTCGTGGCCGGCGTAATCGGATTTTGTTCCATGGGAGCGAAGTCCGAAAGTACAAGGACGGTATGTTCGTCCCATGAAGCCGCGCCATCCCGGTGGCGCGGAAAACCACTCGCCTTGTCCGTGCACGCTGCAAATCGTCTCATTTCACAGAAGAAACAGGCACCGTTCCTCCAGGGGCCCGTGCCGTACCGCCATGCAAAGTGTCTTTTAGGTCTTTTACCACTTTTCAAGTAACGAATGGAGATATCAACTAGATAAAGGTTGCCGCCCGGCGTCGCTAGCAGTACGGTTACCATAGAAACCTCCCAGGCCCAAAACGGAGATCACTATGGGCGCTTCTGACGTCGTGTATCTAGATAATTTTGCGTCGTGTCGCTACCACTGATCTCAATGACAATTGCTGGATCGCGCTTGCCGCTCCCGCAAGTGAAGCCACCGGGCCTCACTCGCTTGGGATACGATTTGCCGTTTTTGCTAGCCTTTGCTGCGGTTTTCCAGCGTGCTGACGACACGTTTTCTACTCGTTCGTCGTCATTCGCCGAAGAAGTTTTTTGAAGACTCTGTGTATTGTTGAGACTTGCCGTTGTGAACACGTGGAAAAGTTTACGAAAGTGCAGTGTCGCAGGAAAAAGGCACAACGCGTCGAAAGGAAGGGCTGGCGGCGTGTTCAAAGCATCCTTGGCACGCCGAAGTGCCGTGTCTTTGTGCCTTCGCGCGCTTGGATACCGACCAAGAACCGACGCCGTGTGAATGTGTTTAGCGAGTGCAATGTGCGTGAAGCCGTATCAAAAGGTACAACTCGTCGAAAACCTGTCGCCGGTGTCGCGGCGTGATCAAAGCTTCCTTGGCACGCCGAGTGATGCATCTTTGTGCCTTCGCACATTTGGATACCGGTCAAGAATTGACGCCGCGCCAAAGTTCTGAACGTGTGTCGCGCGTAGATGCCTTTAGATCATTTATATATATCGGCCACGGAGTTCTGGATCGTCCAGCTGTTCCGGTGAGTTGCTATCAATAAAAGGCGGAGATCTGTACGTGTTCTTATGTACTATATTAACCATGGCTATGTCCCAAATCTACTCTAATAGATTCCGTGGGAGCACGAATAGGGCAACGTTGTGGAGCCAGGGGGGTTTTCGAAAGCAAAAGTCCAAGACGGCGAGAATGAAAATCTTTGAAGCGCGGCGGATATGGTCGTGTGCAATCTGCTGACCAATTACAATTAGGCGAGCCGCGCTCAAACGTCAAGTGCAATTAAGTAGGTTGATAATAAGCCAGCACTGATCAGTGATGAGGAGCTGTTGTGCACGGTATTGTGGAAATCGTCTAAGGACGAAAAAAAGACGTACCTTCCCCCCATCTTCCGTCGCTAGTGGACGCTGGATTAAGCTCGTTCCTAAACCGCGAGAGGAAAAGACGCTGATCCAGAGGCACGAACAGCTTCACGCACATTGCACTCGCTGAACACATACACACGGCGTCGGTTCTTGGTCGGTATCCAAGCGTGCGAAGGCACAGAGACACGGCACTTCGGCGTGCCAAGGATGCTTTGAACACGCCGCCAGCCCTTCCTTTCGACGCGTTGTGCCTTTTTCCTGCGACACTGCACTTTCGTAAAATTTTCCACGTGTTCACAACGGCAAGTCTCAACAATACACAGAGTCTTCAAAAAACTTCTTCGGCGAATGACGACGAACGAGTAGAAAACGTGTCGTCAGCACGCTGGAAAACCGCAGCAAAGGCTAGCAAAAACGGCAAATCGTATCCCAAGCGAGTGAAGCCCGGTGGCTTCACTTGCGCTGCAGCGAACAAGCGGGGAAGCGCGATCCAGCAATTGTCATAGAGATCAGTGGTCGCTACTCTGGCAGCTACGCTGCCATATAGAGTGGCTCTAGGACGACTCCGTCTCCAAAGGGGGGCTATGTGGCGATAGCCACTGAGAAAAGAAGAAGAAGATCGCGTGCAAAGAAAAACGAAGAGATCAGTTCGATTTTGGAATGCGTCAGACGTAGTCGCTTTTCGTCTGTCTTTCTCTACAAGGTGTTACACGAATACAAATGAAGTTTTAACGCCATAGCATTTAGGAGCTGGTGTCGCAAAATATCCGGCGTCGGCGTCGGTGGGACCGAAAAATCCCATAACGCAACACGCGCAGGCACGTGTGATGTCACACGTGCTGGAACGCATCGGCACGACACTGGGGCATTTCTAGAGCGTATTGTTCTCACCGAATGTTTCGCCAGTGAACTAAGACTCGTCGCACACCCACCGAAACGCGAGGTTGCACGAGGCAAACATAGTAGAACCGCAAGTATTTTTTTCCGCCTGTCATGGCGGCCGGAAGTGGCGCGCACACCCTGCATAATAGCCCTTTTCCGAGAAGCGTTCTGCGCACGCGCGAGCGCCCGATGCCAAGCGGTGGAAGTCGGCACGAAAAATCGAGGAAATTCGGATTGAGGCTGTAGATCGACGAGTAGAACACGGAATTGCAGCGTATATATAATTGTGTTACACAAAAAAATAAAGTTGACGGAAAGAAGAACGCGACGTTTGGGTGGACGCTACGGATTTTCCTCTTTAAAGTCGCGTTGGGCACGCGACGCAGCTCAGAGAGCGAAGCGACTGGTAGCATAGCTCCCATTCTCGATTGGTAGCGCAGGAAGATCACTTCCTCGATTTTTAGTTCGTGCAGCCACCGCCTGGTGCCGTCGGTATTTGGAAAAGGTCCATTATATGCTTTTACTGTTCTGCCGTGAGGATATCTACACTCCGTTACACATTAAATCCGACCGCAATTTAAGCTACGTTACGAAGGAGTGAACCAAGCAGAGCAAAAAGTGCATCGTCATGACGCTCGTTGTTTTTGAGCGTTTCCTATGGTTGGCTGGCTGAACAAGCTGCGCACAGAGAATGCGGAGTTATCCTGCGTTTTATTTTTATGCGTGAGTGGTTTAAGCGGTAGTAGGCTCACAAAAACGAGGAACGACGTGACGATGCAATTTTGGCGCTCTTTGATTGACTCTATCGGCTCATAACATTGGCTAGGGCCCGACATGAAACGGAGGCTAGCTATACTTCGTCTCACCCTACGATGGACTAAAGGCAAAAGCTACGAACCACCAGATCCAATCACGAGCCACTTAGAAATTACCTGGTATTTCGCTTCAATGAACGTTACTGAGTGACTCATCAATTTTACATTGCAAAGCAAGCCACGACATACAGGCTCTTTGCAGTGTCGAAGCTATAGAAATGATGCAGCGCATTTTCATGAGGAGCATTATTCGTTCATCCTTAATCTATGTTAAGCATGTCATAGTTTATCGTGGAACGTGATTGGACATGGCTGCCTGGTGGCTTTGGCCTTTAGTCGATCGTAGGATGAGACGAAGTATAGGAGACCAAGGACACATACAGTTATTATAATTATCGTTATCTTAACTTCATAGTAACTCGACTAAAGACGAATTGACATCCGTGAAATTAAAAAATAAACAAAAAAGGAACCGAAACAGTATGGCGACGCGAGTGGGAGTAGGCTAGATATGGCTAGAGGGAGAGCGAGGAAGTTTGGAAGCGCAAGAGCAGAAGATATCAGGAAAAGCGGATGTGGAAGGAGGACAGACTGAGAGATATATGTCTTTACACGGAAGACGCGTTTTCCGGAGTCTCATTTAAGCGCTGACACGTGGACGACGAAACGGCAGTTTGCGTAACAGCGGTCTAGGGTTTCCAAAGGTTTACGCGACGTGACCGACCTTTTCTAGTGCATGTGTCGGGCACTTCACGCTGTCTTCTAATCGCGTGCGTTTCCACCTGTCGTTGTGGATTTTCTGCGGATCCACTGAGAGCCCTTTGAGTCAAGATCGCATCTGGCGTTAGTAGAAGGGACGGTCTGTTTGTACGCAAAGCGAAACCTGAACAACCGCATACCTGTTTTCACGTGAGAGATGCCTCGAAATCGTTTTCGCAGCTCTAACCTTTCGATCCGTCGAAAATGTGAGATGCCCAAGAGAAAGTTAACTCCATGCCATACAGCTACTTTATTTTATTTATTTATTTATTCATTCATTTATTTATTTTTAGTTACCCTAAAGCCCTGCCCGCGGCCTGCGTCCAGCAGACCCGCTGCTACCGGCCAGAAACACACGCGGCTATAAAAAACGGCACCGCGACCCGCTCCGATTACGCGAAAGAATATACCAGAAAGAACGAGAAACTGCATCGTAACGGGGATCCCTCGCCATGACTGAACATTGTCATCAAAAGAATCACCAGTCTTAGTCCCCGGCCTTCATGTTTGTGTAACTCTGTTAAAATTCCTTTGCCTTCTTATCTACATTTTGTTAGCATTAGTTTCAATAACGTCCGTAAAGTTCGTCCAATTTTCGCCTCGTCAGTTTCGTTTCTTAACTCCACCGTGCCATTAAAACTTAAAAACCCGTCGATTTTGTGCGGTTTTTCAGAAAGTCGTAAAATACTTCGCGTGCCTTCCATCGTTCTGCAATTTGTTGATTTTGTGTTTTTCGATGATACTGAGCAATTTTCTAATTGAAACCATGCCCTTAAACACAATATTAAAAAGTTAATTACGCAAAAATAATTAACAAATTAATTATCCCGGACTTTAATAATTTTACTAAATGGGCCCCTGGCCCCGGACCAAAACGCCACAAGCCTTTTTTCACTGCGACGACTAGTTTTCGCAAGAGCGATTTGGCCTGTGTTTTCTGAAAGTCCCTGTATATATATCTATATCTATCTCTATATATATATATATATACAAAGATAGATAGATAGAAAAATACTGTTCCGTAGGACGACGAAAAGATATAGGGCGTTTTTTAAAGCTTAATAGAATTGTTTAAAAAAAAGCCGCAACCGTTAAAACTTATTGCTCGTGTGTACGGCCAAGGGGGGCATTATGTGGGTTGCTAATCTTTGCGATAACTCGGCTGATTAATTAAAATTCGCTGATTAACTTTTTAGTCACTGAAAAAATACATATTGTTGCAATTAGAATCTTGTCATTCCTGACATTCGCCAGTCGTCACGAATGACAAAACCATTTGTCCTTTGTGATATTTGTCATAATATAATCAACCGCGTTCGGCAGCCGCAAGTCTTGTTTTTGCTCCACGAGTTGTACCTTTAGTGCACTACTACGCTTCTCACGTTTTCAAAGCCTTTTGTTTTTAAAGTACTGATTTAGTGATTTTTCATGACGCTCAGCAGTTTTCTAGTTGCAACAATATGTCTATTTTCACTGATTAAAAGTTAATAAACGAATTTTAATCACGGATGTCATTTTTTGTCCCGAATGACATTTGTCACTCATGACATTTTACCCCGCACGCGCTGGCTCGACGACGCGCATCGCAATATGGCGACACTGATAGAACGCTGGGGGGACAGTATGACGTATAGACTGTAATGTTTGCATTACGTAGTAGTGATTCCGGAAATGCCAAATCTCACAAATGACATTTTTTATCACGAATGAAATATTTCACGAATGACATTTTTTGTCACGAAGGACATTTGTCATTCGTGACTATTTGCCACGCACGCGATCGCTCGGCGACGCGCACGTGGCGATACGGCGACACTGATGAAACGCTGGGGGTACAGTATGACGTATAGCCTGTAATGTTTACATTACGGAATAGCGATTCCGGGAATGACGAATGTCACCAATGAACTTTTTTGTCACGAATCAAAAATCTCACGAATGACATTTTGTGTCACGAATGAAAAATGTCATGGGGGACATTTGTCATTCGTGACCATTTGCCAGGCACGCGATCGTTCGGTGAGGCGCGTGGCAATATGGCGATACTGATGGAACGCTGGGGGGAATGTATGTCGTATAGCCTGAAATGTTTACATTACGCACTAACAATTCCGCGGCTTTATGCAGTGTTGTGACAAATACTCAACAAAAGTATTTAAGATAAGATACTAAATATTCATTTCAAAATGTATTAGTATCATTTAACCTAGATCTAGCACGAACTACCTCGAGTAAAGTACAATTACTCTGAAAAAGTAATTGAATAACATTTAAAGATACTTGGCAAGTTTTGCAAGCTAAGAAGTCAGAAAGGGGTGATTTATTTGTGATTACTTCTTTGAGAACCACATTTTACAGTCCTCTTTATGAAGTTCAAGAGCGCCTTGGCTACTGCAATTGAAGTTTACTCTGAAATAATTCGGGATATGTAATATAATACGTGCCAAAATAATTTAGGAACAAACGGGACTCATGTACTGCAGAAATGGCACCGGTCGCGCTTTAGTTTGACGGTAGGCTCAGCTCGAGTCATCACACATTTCGGCTTAAGTACGTAAGATGACCCCCGCGATTCGGTGGACTTCACATGGAATCCGGCATTGCGCCTCCATATGAGCCGAATTCGATGCTGATCAGGCAGCCATACTTGTTGATGAGTACACGAGTGAAGGACACACGTGCACGCTCAGGAGAAATATTGACTGAATGAGAGGATACCCTGTCGCTGATTAACAACCAAGAGCAAGTACGTCGTCCCCCCAGACAAAATGAACAGAGAGCACATGTACCTTCAAACTCTAAACAAATTAATATTAGAAAGGTGAAGAGGGAAACAGAAGAGAATGTCCACAAAAGTGCTCATAAACCCCTTTGCCCTGCCCCATTTTCTAGCTGTTCAAACGATTCTTGATGCACTGAGGTCGAGATGGTCAGGATTCCAAAATCAGAATCCAAAACAATGCGCGCATTAGGAAGGAGGTGAAACAAACTCTTTTTGAACGAGCTTCAAAGCAAACGTCAAGCCAAAATAGGCACATGAGGAGCTTTGAGAAGACGAGTATAGGTCACGGCAGCTCAATAAAGCCAGGAATCTTTGGCCAAGTGAGTGACTGTGCTCGCATGGAAGTGTGCGCATTTTCATACTCGAACCCTCTGAACCGGCGATTTCCGCAAATGGTTCAACGTGATTGTACCAAGCGTTGGCGTCGCAATCCTCCGCTGACTGAACCACTTTAGCTCCCGACAGGAAGTGGGGTCTGAGTGTAAAATCCGGATCACGTCCCCAGCACTTTGCTACCTTTAAGGGTAACGTGCAATTCAAAAACAGCCCGAAAAAAAAAAAAAAACACGAAAGGAGAGTAGACAGGAAAATAAGAGGACACACAGAGGCGGGCGTACTTGGGGCTATCTATTTCGTCCTCAGTTGGCATTTGGCGACTGCGTTTTGCTCGCGCCTTGTTTCCTGTTTCGTGTTTGTTCACTTGGCTCCAATTTCGTAATCGGTTCAGCTTTGCCCTGGAGTTTGACGATCTCTAGTTACGTAGATTATTCCTGCAAAAATGTTTTTCCAAGACTGCGAAATGAATTTGAGATACTGAGAAATGTAATGAAGATGGAGTAGCGAATACTCTAGACTAAATGTATTTGCAAGCTACCAAAATACTACCAACATTATTTTCAATACAGTATCTAGAGTAGAGTATTTAAGATAGGCACAAGTCTGGTTTTAGGCCAAGATTCATCTCTGTGTTCGACACAGCAAGTATTCGCTACTCGTGCTCAGAGTTGGGGTACGCGAGCACAAGCGCCCACAGATTCGCGTCCCTGTCAGTTTGTATCTCGGGCCTCCTATTACGTACAACCGGAGCCTCCTTACCTAAAATTTGATTTGTGATCCTCTCGTGCTAAGTGAAACGTTGTTCCACATAATAGAGTGTTAGTTTAAGGTGCATGAACGCGCATGCGCAGTGCGATGCCCCAAACTGCACAAGTTACGAGAGAGTTCATGAAAGCAATTGAGGGCTCACCGCTAACCGCTTTCTCGACGTTGGCTTCCTATATTTCTTTTTTGCCTTTAAGAATCATTTCTAATCGCTATTTGAAGAAACTTTCAGCGTACTGTGCATTGTTCAATCTTT
The DNA here is from genome assembly GCF_016920785.2 of Ixodes scapularis. NCBI lineage: Eukaryota > Metazoa > Arthropoda > Arachnida > Ixodida > Ixodidae > Ixodes > Ixodes scapularis. The sequence goes on along the minus strand of NW_024609880.1, from coordinate 49,174,521 downwards.
TCCGCTGTCTTTCAACCGCCATCCCAATAAAATGCATGCAGGACCAATTCAAAGCATTTCTGACCGAGGACTTCACAATCCCTGCTTTCATGATTTTGGATGGAAAACTAACCCTTGACACGTACAACTCTCAGCTAAATGAAACTATATTTCGCGCGACGACCAAAATGGAACCCAAGATACAATTGAGCCAGCGGCACGCGCCCGTATACACGAACTTATCTCTGTTACGTCACGGCGCGGTGGTGGCGCGTCAGTCGCGCTTCCGGTCTGGGGCTGTGGGCAGAAGTCCCCATGCCAGACGTGTATTCCTGCGTTGTTTTGAAAGGAACCTGACAAGAACCTGCCTTCTCGTCAAAACGCCGCGACTTGGGCTGTACTAAGAGTCGAGATAGTTTTGAAGGCCAAATTTCATGTGCTCGGTTCGTCCGAGATGGTGGATATGTGCCGTGAAAAGGGAAAACTAGACACCGTCGGACCACGATTTCCTGAGCGGGAAGCACTTAGGATTGAATTCACGGATACTTCTGGTTATCAGATTTATTTATTTTTTGTTCTAACATGAACGGCGAAAAACCGCGAAGTTGTACGGACCACCTGCGGACTACGTTCAGTGCGTCTTCAAGTTCAGAAGGGTCGCTTGACTATTCGAACTGCCGTCTGCTCTTTCAAACGTTTCTGCTTGTCGTCTGCTCTTTTAGACGACATCGGCCCGTAGAACAAACGTGGGCCCGGTACTTGCGATAAGAAGAAAGTGCAGGCCTTAAAATACTCAAGTTTGATGGTTGGTAAGCAGGCTCGATATAAACCGTAGATAAAAAAATGTATTGATACCAGTGGCCATCACCGACTTGTTATGCCTTATTCACTTGTTCCGATTCTGCTTGAGATTTTCAGCATCGGCGTCGACCATCTCAGCTACGGTTCACGCTTTTGCAGCCCAATCGATGTCCCGACTGAAAATTGCGAGCGAAATCTCATCATACGAATCAGGCTTTAGCGTACATTCTGCGGCGTCCACGCGGAATGAATCGCCGCATGTCACATTATTCACGCGAAGTTTTGCGGTGCAACAAGCCTCGGTAATTTTGCTGAGGCCGCTCAAGTCGTCAGACATCACCAGGAAGACGTAGAACCTACAATTCGAAGGCGAAAAAGGGCAGCGGGACTCACACCGACGCCGACAACATAGCATTTCAATGGTTTGTTTATGGGCGATCGGCGAGCTTCTCGCCCACACCCCCATCGTGCATGCGCGGCGCCGGTGGTGTCCGCTAGGGACGCTCGGGTTTATTTGTAAACATGAGTTGGTGTATAGACCATTTCATTTAGCGCTCTGAGGGCGGTGCCATTTTCTTCGGCCTTCTCCACACATCCGGGAAGTTCAGCAGGTTCGGAGGGGTAAAAACGAGAGAGAGGGCATGCGCCCGATTTCGCTAACTACGTTTCACCTTATGTTGTACCGCAGACAAGGCTATAAGCGCGAGCTGATAGCGTTGGGAGCTACTCTTAACGGACGAGAGCTTGTGCTGTCGAGGTGTGCCCTAGAGCAAGGAGGTCGCGCTTGCAGCCTTTCCTGCGGTACATCATAAGGTGAAACAGAGTATAGCAGACGACAAACTGGGAGGTGGCCGTTCTCCACCTTTGGACTGTACCGGCGGGCTGTACAAAACATCAAACTCTCTCTCGTGGCTGCCGTTAAGAAGTGGTTCGCGTTCTTAGAATCATCGACACTATGTTGTAAAATAACCAATATATGACTGTTACTTTTCAAACCGCACAGAAAGCCGAGGTTGGGGCGTAGCAAGCATGATAAAGGCAGAAATTTCCTGTGAAATGATTACAGATTACTGTTACATTGATAAAGACTACGAGATGTCGTCGTTATTGATAAGACAGAGTAATATAGCAGTGTGTTATCGTCCACCAAGTGGAAGTGTATGTCTTTTTCTGCTTATTTAGAATATGTTTTAGAGTTTGCGATAACAATAAAACATAATTCTGGGAGGTGACTTTAATATTAACATGCTACTTGAGACAACAAATCAATGCTATTCGACGCACTGATCCAAACAGGCGGATGTGTGAATATGATAACGGCTCCAACGAGAATTACCACTGAATGTGGTAATTCTCGTGTGTATGTGTGTGTGTGTGTTGTTTTTTCTTTACTTTGTTTCTATTTTTTTGTTCTGATTGATACTTACCCTGAATGTACCCCCCCCCCTTTCATGTAATTCTCTTAATTGGGCCTTTAAGGTACTATGAATAAATAAATAAATCATCGACACTACTGTATCTTTTTATTACAAGCTACGATAAGTGAGATTCTAAATCTGGTATAATAATCACTGATGTAAGTGATCATTTGGGTATATTTTTGTCTATAAATAAAAAGGAAGCTAAACAACAACAAAAAAAGAGGAAAGAAAAATCAGTGAGAGGCGCAGCTCCAGAATATAGCGCGCGGACACGTAGACGACAAAGCGCGGACACACGGACAACAAAACTGTTTGCGGTGTTGATTGGCAGGGGGGCTTGGAACCTCTGCCCTTCCTAAAAAGGTAGCCGATCTGGGACAGAGAACTTGATCTTGCTGGCGAGGATGGACGAACGGAGGAATATAATGATTACAAGCGCAAAGGGAAATTCTAAAGTTTGGTAAAGAAGCGTGATAATACGCGAGTAAGTGCTAGGGGTAGATAATTAAACAACGAGACAAAATATGTACGCAACTTTAATAAAGCGGAAGAGTGTGAATGGTTCTAGGCTAGGTGCTGCAAACTACCGCTCAATACAAAGGGCTTTCATTCATTCATTCATCCATCCTATGATAGAAGACATACGCTTTCTGAAAGTCTTCACGACGACTCTCAAGAAAAAAAAAGGAATGAACTGAAGAGAGACATCGCTGAACAGACGTTAGCCTATCAGACGTCGGAAAAAAGAGAGCAACATTTAGCTATAAGAAAAGAATCAAGGTTGTTTCGTGCCATAGCGACCAAGAGCTGAGTGGGCGAACGATCTTCGTTCCAATATAATCGGCGGAATATTGCCTTCATCAAAGAAACGTCGATATGCTGTCGCGTTTCGGAGTACTATAGTCTGCAGTGTAGCACCTAAAAACAGACCGATTTTTTTTTTTTTGCTTTAATGGGATACTGGACCGAAATTTCGAGCTCACTAAACAAGGCCGGGTGGATAGGCGGGAAGCTGCAAAACCAAAAATATCACTCATACGGCGATATATCTAACGGATCGCCGTATTTTTCGGGAAAGAAGTGCGCGACTGAGCCCGGCCGACAAGGCCGACGAGACAAGGCACGTCACGATTCCCATTCCCTTTCCTCCTCGCCACGTCCCGTGGAGCATGTCAACCGAAGCGAGGAGGAGAGAAGCGAGGCCGCTCCTCCTCATTCTCAAATTCTCCTGGAGCACAGTTACGTCAAAGAACTCGCTTGATCGCGCCCTTCTTTTCCAAAAAGTACGGCCATCCGTTTGAAATATTGATGCACGAGTGATGTTTTGGAGTTTGTAGCGTCCGGTTCAATACTTTTGCAGCCTCACTTTGCGAAATCCGAATTTTGGTTCAGTATCCCTTTTAATGTATCCCATCGTGTGTTATCACTTCACATCTACTAGTTTAGGTTACCCCTTAAAACTGGTTTTGAGCAACATACATAATGAGCAGTGTAGGGAGGAGCGTCAGTTGTCCCGCCTCCAACGCACGCTTTCAATAGTGCTTCGGCATCCGTAAGCCTTGAGCATTCACACGCTGACGAAGCACGGCGGAAGACAACGGACTGAAATGAGCGTGCTGTTTGGGGAGGCCTTGCCATTATAACCTTGTCGGTGATTATAGTACAGTCCAATCTCGTTAATTCAAACTCTTTTATTTCAAACTTGCGGATAATTCAAAGTAACTTGCAGGTCCCATCCTATGCATGTCTACGTAAGAAAACTCCCGGTAAGTCAAACTTTGCTTTATTCAAACAAATTTTCGGTTCCCCTTGAGTTTGAATTAACGAGATCCGACTGTATATTGCAGTCACATCAAGGTATCGGTCTTCATGTGCTCATGCCAAGGCGAAGAAGGCGTGTAACGAAAAATTAGTCATAGCACATGCGAGCTGGTGTAAGTTGAACATGATGGTAAACCTGAGACTGGGGCTGGAGTTGGAGACTTGGTTTTTAAGTTGGACACTTGGTATATAAGGCGTGCACGATATAAACGTTTTAGCTGAATTTGAGACGTTGCCTGTTTTTTTTTTTTTTTTTTTGTCTCCCTTTGATTTTTTTCTTTTCCTACTCCAGTCTCAGGTTTACCATCATGTTCAAGACGTGTACACGTTTGTTTACCGATTCGAGCCGCATATGTGGTAAAAAGAACTACACATATTATTTCTTTGCTTTATTTATAACTCTCACATAGCTCGCGAAATAACAGTTCTCTTTTCAGCGCTGTCAAACGTGAATTCAGCTATCTTCTCCACGTGCGTCGAATGGAAGCTTTCTTCGTCGAGTCCAGCGCATGAATTGTAGTAAAAATACTGCGGAAGTCAATTTTCTTCTGTTATATGAATTGACGTGATATTATTTGATTTGGAACCTATTTCTCGACACAGACGCAGGTCTTTCTCCGAAAACCGCCGCAGTAGCCTCTTTTGTACCCACTGCTCCTGCAGTAACGATGGCATTTACCTTGCCGGTGTGGGCAGTGGTGACCAGTGCGGCCTGTAGATGAAAGAAAATCAATTGTTTCAAGAATGGGTTATGATTCCCCCGTCTGTTGCAAAAATTCGGCGCAGAAAATCTCGGCATCACCTCTTAGAAACTTTTTTCTCTCCAAATGTTACAGTTCTCACGAAAAAATATTAATAACATATCACCAGCACTGTTGGCCATGAACACCTGTTGGTTCTGTTGTTTATATTTTTTGTAACTGTAAGATGCATCACCCTTACGTAATGCTCATAAATCAAGTCAATAAATAAATAAATAAATAGATTTAATTACTAGTTTCATTCATAATTTAAATAATTCCTACATTTATTGCACCGAAATACCGTGCCGGGAGTGAATACCTTGACAAGCTGAAAATTGCGTTTAAGTTACGAGGTAAGCACCTCGTTATTTCAACAGAATAATATTAAAAAACAGCATACACAGACATCATCTCATTTGCACGCAAAGTTAAGTTGTTTTATATGTATATATATATATATATATATATATATATATATATATATATATATATATATATATATATATATATATATATATATATTTATAACTATACTTACGAACTCGAACATGCTCTTTTTCTCCTCCTTCGTCATTTTCAGCGTGCGATGCACTGATCAGACCTTCGAGAAGACAAAAGGATGACAAAGTAATCTCCTTCATCCCCCCACGTTTTGTTGCACTTCTCTTTTTATTATTATGCGTCTTTTTTAAAGCCAAGGCTTACCAGTGATCAGCAAAAAGGCAAGCGAGATGGCAAGGACCTTCATGGTTCCAAGTAGCTACCGGAGGTTCAGTTGAAGCGAGATGCACTGCAACAAGCAGAACAGTCGAACTCATGATGACATAAAAACAGATAATAGAAAATAATGTCGAAGTGTTCAGGCACTGGACTAATGTTGTATCAAACAGAAAAATGGAAAACGTTTGCTTTGATGAAGAAATGGAACACGAAGTAATAAACACCTGGAAGGAACGGATAGACGAAAACTTTCATTGGATGGTTTTGCTCCTACGTAAAATAAAACCATAGAATAAACATAATTTTATTCTTTCAGGTTTTCCACCTTCTTCTTAAATGTGCTCTTTGACCGGATCCCTTTTTTGATTAGGCTTCCTTTTTTTTTAGCAAATTATTTACCAACCGCTGACAACTTTTATAATGAAGACGCGAGAGGCGGATTCATTAAAGAAGCGATCGAACTATTATATTTAACGTTTACGTCCTTTCATTCGATACTGGCATTTAAAAGAAACAAATTACATCTCAGAATTCCCAAGATTCCCTGAAGATCATTATCCAGGAGGTATTACGGCAAGTAATATGTTAAAAAAGTATATATAAAGTTTTGGTGCGAGCTTTTTGAAGCACTCTTATGGTGCTTAACAGAGGGGCACGTCTCGAATGATTTAACCTGAAGTATTTGACCCCATCTTGGCAAAACAACGTTTGTATAAAACAGGGGTGGTGCAAGCTGCGGCTCGCGAGCCACATGCGGCTCTTCGCGTGTTAAAGTGGGGCTCGCGGCTCCCTCTCCTACCCCCCCCCCCCTCCCCCTTCCACTTCCACGCCTCCCTCCCGGTCACACAAGCACTTCCCCAAATGAAGAAATGGAACGCGTTTTACATCAAAAGACAGGTTGCGGTTTGGTAGTCTTATGCTACTGCTATCTTACGTACACTTTGAGTTCTTTTGACTCGGATTGATTGAAAGTAGGTCGAGGTTTGTTTTTAGCCCATTTGACAAAAGTTTGTCCCCCCACCCCCCGCGGCTCTTGGAAGTTTCGTGGTTCTGCTTGCGGCTCTTAGGCCGGGTCAGCCTGGCCACCCCTGGTCTAAAACATAAACCAGCTGCGGTACGTTGCTTATTGCTTTTATAAAAAGAGCGTACCGAGATAATTTTTGATAAATGGGGCATTGATACCCCAAAAACCTAATAAAAGGCATTTGCAATTTTTTTTTCTTCTATAAACGAGACCAAGGAGAAGGCATTCCTAACCCTAAATTATATGAAATACAACGCATTTTTCTGTCGCATAGAAGAGGCAAATTGCTCGTCCAGCGGTGAAGCTCACAAAGGTTGTCTTACCTTTGCTGTGCGCAGAGGCGAAAAAGCTTTCTAGGCGCTCCAAGCGTTAGTGCGCTTTTATATCCGTGGCTGTGTCCGAAGTTAAGCGGAACGCTGCCAGTAGCTGAGCCTGGGTTTCCCATGTAACGGACACGATGTCAACGTCACGCGTCCGGGGGAGGTCTCAACTCCCACGCAACTTGCCCCTTCCTCGGCATTGCGTAGTGGTTGACAGAAGGACGGCCAGATGGAAACGTTTTGTCGCCCGGTGCGATTACGTCATAGCCAGGTCGGCAGCACGAAGGCTCTAAGTTTACTCCTTGAGGGACGTTGGCAAGCCCAACGAGCTTGCAGGGGACGATGAAAAGGGATATTGCTCTTATCTTCCCAGATCTGCGCTGGTAACCCTATGCCTCCGATAACAGTCTCACAGCTCCAGAATTTAAAACGGGCCAAATAAGTATGCGATCAATGTGGAAACACCCCTCCCTCCCTTTAAAAGAATCAAAACTTTATAAAAACTAACGCGGCGGCATGTTTTAGTAGAGGGAACACGACCAGTATTCGGGTGTAACCATGTATTGTATAAAAATTCTTATCAGCTTAATGAAATAAAACGTTTCGGAAAAGTATGTCTTTAAGTATTTTATATGTCACACTAAAATTTCGTACATAAAAAAAATCCGCAATTTTTTTTTTTTGGAGGGGGGGGGGTGGGGGGGGGAGGCGGGGGTGGGGGGGGGGAGGTACGGGAGGAAAACAAAAGCAAACAGTCGGTTCGGTGCTGCGATTCACATATGGCACCACATGACACATAAACTTAAAACCTTCGGAGAGATGATTGATTACCCTAAAGGACATCTTGAAGATCCCAGCGTGTGTCGTAGAGGACATCTGAATATCAGCGTCAACCCGGCTGTTTGGTTCTCTTTTACTCCCACGCATTGAACACATAAATTTTTTTCTTTTCTTGCATTTTTCCGGAGAAACCGAGACTTACGCAATTTGAGTATGGTAAATGCACCACCTAAACGCAACTTTGTGAAACTTTTCGTTGCACTCAGCTTATTGTCTTACTTAAACGATTGTGTTTACCCTCGAATAATGGTCGAAAACACCCGTGGAGGCGAAAAAAGGGATTCCTAAGGAGTGTCAGGCACCAAAGCCCCCTGATAATATTTACGCTTTGCGTTTTCTACAAGTACCGTTAACGATCCTTGTATGAACGCGGAAGAACCGTCTCACGAGAGAGTGCTCCGTCGCCGTTCGCTTCCGAAGGCTACGCATTTCAGCGCATTTCAGTGCATCGCAGCGATTTGCTTCCAAGGGCTCAATGACGCGCTTAAGGTATACTTGTAAAGACAAACATTTCAAGGAGCTTTAATTGGCACCGCTGAAGCAGCCGCCAATGATTTCGTCACATTTATTAAAGGGATTGTCCGGTCGAAACCGGAAGTACTTAAGTTCTTGCGCTCGTTACGTCGAGGGAGCCTTCATATAGACAAACGTCATTTTTATTTTGATATATGATCTCCCGTTATTAATTAAACCTTTCATGATTCTATGTCCGAAACTGCACCCCGAATTTCGCCAGTGTCAACGGCTGACATCCGTTGGTGCTGCGTGACGGCACAAAACGCAAAGGTTTGTCGGATGGTCGGTATAACAAGCGTTGATCGATGGATGTCTTGTATTTTGTTTCGAATTATATAGTCTCCTAGGCAGTACCCTACTGAAATACGGTTCTTTTAATGCAGTTCCCAAGCACGTGCAAAAAAAGTCACGCCTTTTAGCAGGATATTACTCGCAGACAGCCATAAGCTTCGAGCAAACGTATGCCGTTTCGCGCAAACACATCTGCGACGGACGCCGATCGAACTAGGGGCGCTTGCAAAGCAAAGGATGCAGATTTCGCCTCTGAAGCGGCAGTTAGCTACACGAAGCGGCATCTGGGTACAGATTTCGGCGGATCCACTGGATCGGTGATGAGGCTGCGGGCCATGCCCTCAGAGGCGACGTCCGCGGGTCGAAGGCAAACGGCGAACCGTTCAAATGCATGTCGTCACTTGACTTGGACGAGTTTGGTGAATCGTAGCTACGCTCCATTGTCACACGCGGGTCAAACAGATATCGGGCTGCACGCGCGCTGAATGCAACTTCTGGTATCATTTCGAGATGGCCAAGCTGTTGGTTTCGGTGTCGCTGCATAATCAAGGTCTGTTCGATTCGGCCAGGAAGTTCTGAACTTTAGTCGGTTAGAAGTAAAGAAGGTAGCGGCAAATGCCCCTCAAAGGGAATCTTTGCATTTCGACGATAGGTTCGCGGCATCAGGATCATTTTGCGTCAAGGGAGTCACTGGCGGCAGCGCGCGGTCGGTATACCGGTCACCTCGAAGTCGAAGGCCTGACGATAGCGTCTTGGCCAAGACAATTATCGACCGTAACTTTGGCGTCAAGTTGAAGCGAGAATCGGCAAAAAAAAATGCCGATTCTCGGTGTTTTTCCCAGGCCCGTTAGTGGGCGTCCACAGATACCAGCGGACAAACCATGCAGTATTATGCTCAGCTACGGCGACATGCGAGTGCCAACGCACTAAATCCCAGACCTATGCAATGTATCGGGAGTCGTCAATATGCATCCAAGAGCAACTGAAGGCGGAGACCATCAAGAAGGCAATACCTTTCCCGTGTCTGTAAGTAAGAATATCAACACTGTGGATCCCCGCATTGCATCAAAATGAAACAATTTACGTGAGCCAATATTTCAACACTCACCACAGGGAGCCAAATCTACGCGAGCAGGTGCATGAAACGCTTTTAGAATATCATAATCAAGCAAATTCCTACCCTCGGTTATCATCTCAATTCCGCGTCCACCGCGGGTACGTTATTATCATAAATGAAAGGAAATGCAACCTCCGTATCGGCGTTATTGTTAAACATCGCAGACATTTGAGCAATCACTGCGAAAAATGACACCGCGAGCAGAGACGGACGAGGAGTTCTGCTATCGCCGTCTGCTCTTGTCGTCTGCTTCTGCACGGACGCTAAACCGAGTCCGAAGCCGGTGCAAGATTTTGAGGAACTGGGTCTGAACTCGTTCAGAACTGGGATGAATCGAACGCGCCAGTGCAGCGGTCGTGCAACTTCCGGTTGAATCGAATCCACCAGTTCCTGCACTGCCGAACTAGTTCAGCCAGTTCAGGCGAATCGAACAGACCTAAATTGACTGATCCGATTTGGGCGAGGAGTGGGTGGACGTAGTTTAATATCGTTGGCACAGCATCACACCTCAGCTTACAAGCCTTCTGTCCGCTGAGAGCTCAGCTCGTAGCTTTCTTCTGTGAGATGATTGCTCCATAAGCAGGATCTCGATCTGGACGGGAACCCAGTCCCTACGCACGACGGCAATCCACTTTGCTCGTCACTGCACGTCTCGCGGAAAAGTGTGGAACGTCATGTCTTGGCTCGCATGCGCTGCCCGGTGGTTGCGGCACCCAACCGCGCAACAAAAATCTCACCCAACCACGAAACAAGTCGCGCACAACAACAAAAACGAACCACGCTGAGGCGTTCACTCGCAGGCAAACAACGAGACAAAATTGCTCGCTTTGCGTTTTGTGACGTCAGAGCTTCAATGTTGCCAACGAAAGCAGCGTTTACGCTAGAATGCGATTGGCGCAGTATAAATTCAATTACTCACGCAGAGGGGCATATAAAATTCGGATATTGCACGTACGATGCTTCTCGAGGCAATAGCAATGATATTCAATTGTTTTCTCGAATACAAAATTTGACCGGACAATCCCTTTAAGTAAAAAGTAAGAAAGGATCGCAGCCCTATTGAAATAAACCCATCAGCCTTGATGTGTTATGGGACCCTCTTAGCCCTTCAAACCCTTTGGATTCGTCGACCCTTTAGACCCGTCAACCCTTTAGGACCTTTAGACCCTTTAGACCCGTCAACCCTTTAGCCCCATAAACCCTTTAGACCCAAAAACCCTTTAGACCCATCAACCCTTTAGATCCATCAACCCTTTAGACCCATTAGCCCCTCAGAAATTGAATTCTCTATACTCAGTTTCATAATTATTGTAAAATACTGTCAAGGCTACTAACACGCGCATGTGTCTTCATCAAGTGCAAAGGCGTGCACAAAGCTCATCATATAGTCACATGCTCGTGCCCGTAGCCTTGACAGCATTACGTACCAAATATGAAATGGAGTATAGGTGTTCACAAACCTCCCGAGCCAGGAATACAGCTTTAAAAAAGCTGCAAGGCAGGCCCGGATGGATGCAGACAATTGACCAAGACAAGATTTCAACGTATGATGAAAGCAAAATTTAATTTCAATGTTGTACACAGAACAAACATAGAAACCTAGTTTGTCATTCTGGAATCTCACTAAAAAACAAGTTCAGATGCAAAGTACAAAACGCAAAATTATCTTCAATCAATATTCACGACCTGCACATTGGTTACCAAGCTTTGTTAAAATATTGATGACTGCTTTATCACATAAAGTAATTACCGTTAAAGGGACACTGAAGTGATTATCACAGAAGTTTGGGCTATTCGGTATACAGGCATAGTTAAAAACAGAACAGAGCAAAGACAAGGACAAAGTGAAAAGTCACCGACAGGACACCAACACTGACTCTCACCTAAAAATTCATGTTAGCATCCAATATAAATAGCATACATGCCATACCAAATAAATGAAGGAAAAAAAATAAATACATATCAAGTGTTCAATACAAGATTGTCACTAATTTGCCCTCCTCGCTTTAAGTATTGCCGCTCTTCATCAGAAAACACGACTAGTTACAAATCTACAGTTGCAATAAAGAGGTTGATCTCACAATCAGTCACGTTCACGTTGACGGTAGGTTTGAAGTTCACCTCAGCCTTCGGGTTCTTGGTCGATAGTCAAAGATCGTCACTTCCGCACCTGGTCAGTTCACCGTCGAAGTCCGTCGCTTCGGGAATTGGTTAGCTCACCGTCGAAGTTCGTCGACTCGGGAATTGGTCAGCTCAACTTCGAAGTCCGTCGCTTCCAGAATTGGTCAGCTCACCGTCGAAGTTCGTTGCCTCGGAAATTGGTCAGCTCACCCCCGAAGTCCGTCGCTTCGGGAATTGGTCAGCTCACCGTCGAAGTTCGCTGCGTCGGAAATTGGTCAGCTCACCCTCGAAGTCCGTCGCTTCGGGAATTGGTCAGCTCACCGTCGAAGTCCGTCGCCTCGGGAATTGGTCGGCTCATCCTCGAAGTCCGTCGCTTCGGGAATTGGTCAGCTCACCGTCGAAGTCCGTCGCTTCGGGAATTGGTCAGTTCACCGTCGAAACTGTGGTTCAGCCCGCCGGTGCCTGCACGGAGCATCGCCGAGCACAGCCGGTCGCTTCTTCGGATCAGGGTTGGGCAGAAAAACTCAAAAATGTATTTGAAAATACAAATACTGGGATACATTAAAATTGTAGCTAAAATACTGATACTAAGATACATCTGCAAAAATGTATCGCGATACGTATCGGAAATACATTTTAAAAAGAGGCAAAAAGTATTTGGAAATACAAATACAGGAATACATTTTAGAGAGGGCAGAAATACAAATACAGAAATACTGATAGTGCAATACATTTTCCAAATTTTTTGAGACGCCAACTGAGATAAAGCTTGAAGTTTGAAGTGGATGTTTTCGATGCGGAAATCACTTTCCTGTAGGCTTGGCACTTTACCTGGAAGGTAGTGGTTTCGGACGACAAGGAGTCTTCAATGGGTCCCAAAAAACGTTCCATCAAGGGTTGACCGCGGTCCCTTCCATGACATCCTGTCTGTCTGACGAAGGAATCCTGTTAACCTTGATCACATGATGTCACTGTGGAATGAACTAGTATTCTTTATCTGTACGTGTGGCCTTGAACATTAAACTACCACGTTGCTATATGAAAGGACAATACGTCCTTTTGTTTTAGGTTACCTAGATGAAGATCGTGCATGCAGTGTCATTTGGATGACACTGCACGCACGATCCTGTGCATGCAGTGCATCTTGCACACCTGAAGCATCTTGGAATATACATGTCTTATCTCCTATTATGGTTGAAAAAACGATATGGCACGCATCCCTGTTCCGAAGCTCCTTACTACCGACCCTCTGAAACCGACGCACGGATTGCAGTCCACAAGTTTTTCCTATAATTATCCAAACAGAGACTTCGTGGATAGCGAGCTGATATTGCCGGCACAGGTGCGAGCTGTCCGAGAAACCGTGTTCTGGAGTCGAGTCGCGGGAACGTAGTCTGGGATGGCACAGCGAGGTCACTTTTGGCCTCCTTCTGGGTTTCGGATCACCAGAGCAGCGGGACACGTTCACGTCGGCTGATGGCGTACCCTTGAGCCGTGCAATGTTACGGTCGCAGCCCCAGATGCATTCGAATATGTGTTGAACTTCACAGCGTGAGTCTTCCTGCTATTTCAAGTCAAGCACCGCCAGGCTCGTGCTGCAACGGAATGTGACTTAGCTTTGCCGGCTGGATGTACTCTGTGTGCTAAGGCAAGAGAGACGGTTAGCAGCGGGCATTGGATGCCAGCAAACAATGACTCAAGAACTTCCTACCTAACGACCTGCGGCAGAAGATGCTCTGACTCCACTCCTGGCACGCCACCTGGTTCGAGTTTCCGACTACGCAACACTTCTCAAAAGAGAGAAGAGGACACATAGAAAAATAGTTTGCAGAATCAAAAGGAATCTTGATCAGCATAGTAAAAATGCCCCAGCATTTCGTTTTGAAAAGTTCGCACTTGTTTTTTGTTTTTTTTCGGGGGGGGGGGGGGGAGTATTTCTGAAGAAGTGTAACGAAATACATTTCATCCTGATTGTTTCGCGATACAAAGAAACATTCCAAATGTATTTCGATACAGGAATACAGATACTGGTGCAAAAAATGTATCGCGATACAGAAATACAGATACAAAATGTATTTCTGAAATACTATCGTGATACATTTGTATCGCGATACTGCCCAACCCTGCTTCGGATCGCAGCCGAATAGTCCTTGCCGCGAGCTCTTCCCAGCCCAAGCCTATCCGCTCTTCTTCCACCTCTACTTCTTCAACAGCTTACAGCATGACAACCAGCGTGCGCTTATATTGCTACGGTTATTGAGTTTCCTTGAAGTTTTTCAGTGAATGTATCGGTGCATTTTATGTACCTTGATTTTGTTAAACTCGTTAAATAAAACTGACTGACATATGCACACACATTGAATCAGACTTATGCCTATTACTCAACTATGTAGTAAATTACAAATTTACATTAAAAGAAAATTGTTAGAATTCTTGGTTGTAAACAATAATTGATTACTTACATTGTTACCTGACTGGATTAGTTTTTGTTACTTTAAGATAGACACGCAAAGTCATAATTTTTACTTAGTATTTTAGGCACTAAAGATGTGTGATTCGAAATTGCATACAAATACAACTGGCAGGCTACAGTTTGTCTTACTTTAACAAACCTCTGTGAGTTGCTTGTAATTGTTTGACGGGTGTGTTTGAAGGCCCCACAGGCATTTAAAGAAACCTCTTACAACTTTCTAAAGGGCATTTCAACCCCTTTAAGAAAAATTGTCACGTGACCCAGAACGCATTAGGGAATGTTAAAGCGTCCCTCAAACTTTTTAAGAAATCTTTGTAGTCCCCTTTACACCTTTCAAAAGGTTTTGACGGGCCCTTTAGACTTTCTGAAAGCCTTTATTAGTGGTTTGATCACGTGTTGATTCGCGATGCCTGCCGCCGGAGAACACCGTACAAAAATAATACGACTGTGTCATCACTTACAAGTGAATGTCAATAAAGTGCAGTTTAAATTTCTATATTTTTTTCAAAACCGCAAAGGTTTTTTTAGTTATATCTTAAATTTCTGTGCTGAGCCAACTTAATTTTCAACAATTGTCTGATCAGATGGTATTAGAGCAAGGTGAACTTCAACTTGGCACGAGCGAGGGCAACACCTGACTTAGAAGAATTGCCTCATCGAACGAGCGCTTGCGCAACGTAACTGCCGGTTAGAAAGCAAGAGCTTTCAAACCGGCAGTTATAAAAACGATGGAGGATTGCCAACCAAAAGGAAGCGTTTTTCTGGTGGCGTTCTTAACGACAAAATTTCTCGCCCTGCCGCCGACGGACAAGTAGTCGCTTATTTCTCGGCATTGGGATCGATCAGGAACATTCATGAACTTAAGCGATTTGGAGACACCATGCAAGCGATCAAATGTGCATTTCTCGCATTATACATGACAAACATTCCTCAGTTCTTTCGTTATACCGACGAAAGCCAATCTACGCGGTACACCAACCAGCTTTTGTGTAGTCAGGCCTTGATTTTTCTACGTGTCAGTCAGCAGCGTGTTCCTTTCTAGGAGATGGCACGCCGAGGATTCATGTAATGCAGACTGTCAGGACTTCATGTGATCTCAAGTCCGCGGCAGCCCTTCCCAGATTCGTTCACAACAAATAGTAATCATTGTTCGCGATGTTAGAAACTACCCATCGGTATTGTAAGCGCTCTCGTCTCGACGATCCCCATATACCAAAGGAGCGTATTTTTTCAACATCCTCTTTACCTCAGAGATCTCTTCGCGCACAGCGAATCTTGAATACCATGCACTCCTCTCCCCTCATACGAGGCAACGAGCTTCAGCCACCACGCACCATAAATCTGCGGTCACACAGCTTATCTACCACACAAAACACAGTTTGCATTCAGGTTCGAACGCGAGTCACCGCGAGATCCGTGCTTCGAATGCCACATGACAATGAGTTCTACAAGAAACTGGCACGCGGCATTCGAACCGCGTATACTGCGGTGACTGGAGTTTGCAGACTGTCTTTTGTATGATGTTTAAGCAGTGTGACCCCGGTTTAAAATTAGAGAGTTTTAGAATAGAGGGACCCACCACTTAGGGTCCCCCATGCAGCTTGGGGCATCGCACTGCGCATGCGCGTACAGGCACATCATTTTCAAACTTTCTTGTGTCGAACAGCGTTTCACTTAATTAGCACGAGATAATTACGAATCAAATTTTAGGAAAAGGGGATCCGCTTATAATAGGAGACTCGAGATACGGACTGACTTGAACGGGAATCTGTGGCCGCTTGTGTTGGCGTGAGCCCACTCTGAGCGCGTGGAGCGGACACTTGCTGTGTCGAACACAGAGATGACTCCTGTCCCCTTCCGCTAAGTTTAGCGTCAAAACTTTTCCGCTAAATTTGGCGGGAAAATTTTTCCATAATGCCACGCGCGGTTACGCCCGGTTGCATTATTCCCGTAATGCAACGTGCGCGGTTACGCCGACGCCGACGGCAATGCCGGTCAGGCCGGTAACGGGCGCCTAAAGGCTTGAACTTCATGGAACGAATTACGGGACGAATAACTGGCGAACGCCGCCCGACGGCACGCTCGGTTTGTGCGCGACGTGGCAGCCACTGTGTTGATTCCACGCGCAGAGCAAAAATTGCCGGGCAAAATTCGTCGGTTATTCTGCAGCATATTCGCCCCATTGAGTTCAGCCTTAAGAGCTGCGCTCTAAAAAAGAAAGCTTCAATATGCTTTTTTTTAAATATTTGTATAGTTTTATTATTCAGCTGTGAGAATGTTTATATTCCTTATAAGTGCATGCTACGATCCTAAGGAGCCAATCAAGTAACAAAAAAAGTGCATCCTGATGACGCTCGTTGTACTTGTGCGCTTGCCACGACCGGCTAAACCCGTCGCGCGCTGTAAATGTGGCATGATCCTGCTCTTTTTTACCTAGTGCTACGTATTTCTCCGTGCTTGGAAGGGGGTGCAAAACTGGGAGATCGATGTCACGAAAACTTTGTCAGGGAAGTGACGTCACGCAGATAACACCGGTGCGCCGACCGATTTGCATCGCCGCGCTCCCTGACGGCGCGCCGCGCCTGCCGCCGAGAACCTCGCAGTGCGCAGGCCCGTCCTTTTAATGCGTGAGCACTGTTTAGCTACCCTTCCCCTGGATTCCTTGGACATTCTGGCCTCCTAATACGCAGTAGGTATCCGCAGTAGAACATTTGAGCTCACATTCTCACACTCCGTCATATTCTCACCCTCTTCGAATGACCTGACGACCTTGACGTCAATCCTCGACGTCACCCTTGAGGTCGACGTAAAGGTCGTCCTAAACGTTGTCTTTGAGGACGTCGTCTGACGTCGTCCTAGGACGCCATCCTCGATATCGTCCTTAAGGTCGTTCTAGAGGTCGTCCTTAAGATCGCACTAGAAATCGTTCTAGACGTCCTCCTCAACGTCGTTTTAGACGTCGTCCTTGGGGTTGTCCTAGGCGAATGTTATCGCAATTTATAAACAACGAACAATTCGCCTCGAGATCGAACCGAGTCGCCCCCGTGCGGCCGAAATCGGAAGCATGCGAAAGCGCGGGGATACCGCCGTGCGTCGCCTGCTACAGGCTCACGTTCTGAAGCATGGACCTTGACGACGCAAGTCCGTTTCCGGCTGAGCTGATCCCTCCTCATTAAACGCTTTTTGTTTTTGCTGCCGTTTCTTCCTACTAACGGTCATGGTTGGGTTCCGCGTTTTCGGCGTTTATTTATTTTTCCTCTAAATTGAGGGTATTTTTATTTTCAGAGCTAAATGTTTTCCTGCAGATTCTGTGTTTTTTGTGTAGATTGGTTATGACTTCACACATTTTCACAAAAAGCACTGAATCTGCAGGAGGAAACTAAACCCCGAAAAGAAAAAATAGCCTCCATTTCGAGGAAAAAAAAACACTGAAAACGCAGAATTCTACTTATAGCGTATCGTTTCACATACGCGAAAATTCAGCAAAGCGATTATTATTAAGTCGGATGCTTCCATAATTATATATATATATATATATATATATATATATATATATATATATATATATATATATATATATATATATATATATATATATATATATATATATATATATATGTATATATATATATATATATATATATATATATATAAATATATATATATATATATATATATATATATATATATATATATATATATATATATGTATATATATATATCTATGGGTGGTTTCATCTCAAATCGTGCAGGCAAAAAAGGTAAAATTTTTGATTTCGCTGAAAAAAATATGTTATACGTTAAAACGCAGTCGCCACAAACCGCAAGTTCGTCGGATTTTTCGTTCTCGACTTACGAATTTTATAAGAGGCCGTGACGGAAAGCAGTGTTTTTCACATCCGTCGGGGGTCGTTTGTTTCGCTCGATCTCCTGCCGTAGATTTTCAGT
The DNA here is from genome assembly GCF_016920785.2 of Ixodes scapularis. Classification (NCBI taxonomy): domain Eukaryota; kingdom Metazoa; phylum Arthropoda; class Arachnida; order Ixodida; family Ixodidae; genus Ixodes; species Ixodes scapularis. The sequence continues at coordinate 49,156,386 of NW_024609880.1, read as the reverse complement.
TCACAGTATAGCAACATTTTTTAAGCACTCTGTGAGCACAGGTAAAAGGCTCTGATGCCATGAAATAATTTTAGGCGTTTTTCTTTTTTTTTGTAAAAATGTGAAAAACGCCCCCTCGGTAAATTGTTGACAAACTTAGACAATTAAATACTGGCGATCTACTCAGGTTTTATCAATATTTTTTTATGTCTATGGAAAACCCAAAACACGCTCTTTATAGATATTATAATATGATTTAGCTGTATTAAATATCCTTTGCGGGACGTTTACGTTAATGTTATGCAAAAATCAAAAAGTACCGATTTTGAGATCAATTTTCTCAAAAAACACATTTTTAATTTTTTTTTTATTTTTTGTTACAACGTAGATATGGTAGTTGTTTATTCGAAAAGCAAGTCGAGAAAGTGTATGTTTTGTTTGTATGTTCTATATTTAAGCCTCAATATCGCAGAAAAACGTGTATTTACGGCTCGAAACGGACTTGCGAATTGCGGGTCTTCACAAACTTGGAAATGTTTTTGCCTTCTTTCAAAGTTCCCACATAATAATGAAATACAGTAGTTCCACCCTGTTATATGTATTTTCTCATTTAAATTTTATTATAAGCGGCCAGCTACCTTGGAACAGTTCAAAATAGAAAGAGGTCGGAGTCCGTCACTTTTTCTGGCCAGCCCTGACTGATGTACCGTTGTACTTGGGAGAGGACAGAATCTGACTCAGTTTCCGTGGCAATGTCCTTTGCCTTCACTGGTAACTTGGACAAACTCTGGGTGTGAAGCGCAAAGACATGTTCTGTATCACAGGAGATGGTGAAAACTCCGCTTGCCATTTCCTTGTCGAAGTCCTCGTCGGGACCTTGTGCGAAACGCGAAAGTCCATCAGCGTATCCGAAGTTTGCTGTTGGCACGTACTCAATTGTGTAGCTGTAGTTCATTAGTATAAGGGCCCAACGCTGGAGTCTGTTTGCCGATGTCACGGGGATTCCCTTCATGGGGCCAAATATGGTTGTCAGAGGTTTGTGGTCAGTATACGCTCCGTGCGGGAACTATAGGGGGCGCTTTGAAAAACGCGCGTAGCGCCGCTAGCGGAGGAGCTGGCGTTCGACAGTGAGGCGCGCTCAGCAGCCTGCGGCGCCTCTTCGCGTGCGATGCTGTGGCGGCGGAAGCGCGCACGGACAAAACTTTTGCTTTTTGAGCCGCTACGTTGAGGGTGACGTTGCATGAGTGCTGGGGAAGAAGGGCATTTAGCTGTTCTCCACTTCTTATATATTGAGTTTGAGTCGTTATTATGGGTAATTTCTCTAGTTGCGGCCGAAAAAGGGGTCGGAGCAATTTTCCGAAAAGCAAGACGGCCTCCACCATGCTCTGAGCGGGAAATTTGTTTCGCTCGTCGCTGTAAACGGGGCTGCTGGAACGATGATATTTGGAGGCAAGTGAGATGTTCACTAAGTTTGTGTACGAAGTGTGCCAATTTTCATTAAGACACCAGGTGTGAAAGTTATGTTTCTAACGAAAAAAGAAAAAAAGCTGTACGGGATATTGGATCCAATATTGGACCCAAAATGTTGTGTTATAACCGGGTTGTGCGAAGTGCAGATTTGGGCACACAGGCGCTTGGACTTGGCAGTAACATGATACGACACTCATTATACCAAGAAGGGGTGGCATAGGAAAACCAGGTGGAAATTTGGTTTGGGCGGCGTAACTCAATGGTAACCGGTTTCGACCGTGAAAGGGCTGTCAAGATAATACCACTCATCGTGGGAGGTGCACACTTTACAGGTAGGAAGGGACCAGTGGGACGGTACTTCCAGTTCGAACAACTTTGTGATAGGTGGCTCTAAAGCCGAGAAAAGAAAGTTGTCGGCCAACACACAGTTTGGCCGTCAAAGGCTTTTGCGGTCAGTTGTTGTATAACAACCTGTTGCCGTTGCGCGAGGTGCTGATTTTCGGCACACAAGTACTTTGACATGACCGTAACTTGACACAACAGTTATTATACCAAAAAGAGGTGGCATAGCGAAACCAAGTGAAAATATAGTTTGAGCAGTGTAACTAAATGGGAACCAACTTTGACCGTCACAGGCTGTCAAGATAATACCACTCATCGTGGCAGGTGCACACTTTACAGGTAGGAAGGGACCAGTGGGACGGTACTTCCAGTTCGAACAACTTTGTGATAGGTGGCTCTAAAGCCGAGAAAAAAATTGTTGGCTACAGAATTCGGGTGTCAGTGTTTCCACATCCAAAAGGAGGCTGATGAAAAAGAAAGCACACCACATAAACTTCCATACTCAATCGTCGATTCTCCAGTGATTCCAAGTGTTATTGTAGTTTTCCTTCGATTCATATTTGTCACATTTTTTTTTTTTTTTTTACCGTTCGAATTTTTCTACATGAAGTACAGATTGTTTTCCATACTTGTCCGGAAATATCATCGACACGTACGATGGGGTCAAAACTTCTTTAGAGGGCATTCCTCCAACGAAATCGGCAGTGCATACCCGCGAGCGTGGGATGGCATTTCAGTTCGCCCCATCGGCGCTAACACATGTAGGCATCACTGGTACGAAAACAAACGCCGAGCGCCAAGCGGGAGTGTAGAATATGTCAGCCGTGCCGACACAGTGGCAGATATGATCGGGAGAGTAAATTTCTCAGGTAGTATGGCACGGGTCCATTGTTGTCGCTGTCCCACAAAACATCGACGAGGTGAAAAACTTTGAAACTTTGTCCCCACGAGATACAACGCATAACTACTGAAGTACTTAACGACGCAGCACCGGCAGCACTTCATGCTGTGAACCCAGCGCAACCGCACCAATCCGACTTCAATGCGTACCAATGGTTTCGGTTTCGTTTTCTCTGGGGTTCTCACTGTCTACCTTCGGTAACGGCCGCGTGGCGGCGCGCCAGTCGCGTCGCACGGAGTGTATAGAGCACAAACTTGCGTCCCCAAAGGTACTGGTGAAATTTGCGGACTCCAAAGATGATGGCAAGTGCTTCCTTCTCTATTTGTGCATAAGCACACTCTGACGAATTCAGTGTCTTAGAAGCATGTGCTATGGGGCGTTCCTTGCCATTGATCTTGTGATATATCACCGCGCCCACGCCTTCTGACGATGCATCCGCCGCGAGGTAAATTGGCAGATCAGGGTTGAAATGGACTAGGGCCTCCGTAGCCGTCAGCTGTTGTTTTATGTTTTCAAACTCATCTACGCACTCGGAGCTCCATTGCCAGGCGGTGTCTTTTCTCAGTAGCTTGTTAAGTGGCGCACATTTGTCAGCAAGGTTCGGAAGGAACTTGCCGTAATGCTGCACCATGCCGAGGAGAGATCTTAGGTGGCTGATGTTCTTGGGCTCTGGCATATTCAGGATAGCCGAGACCTTTTTCATGGAAGGCGTGAAGCCATCGGCGGAAACGACTTGCCCGAGGTACTCGACCTTCTCTTGAAGAAAGGCGCATTTTTCCCTCTTGAGCGTGAAGCCGTATTCCTCAAGCCGCTGGAGCACTTGTTGAAGATTTTTGAGGTGTTCAGGAGTATCTCTCCCAGTGACAATGATATCATCGAGGTAACAGGCAACGCCTTCGAGCCCTGCAGTTACCTGGTCCATCGTGCGCTGGAACACTGCTGGGGCGGAGGCGACTCCAAACGGCATCCGGTTGAATCGAAACAGACCTTTGTGCGCGTTGATCACGAGAGCCGTTCTTGCCTCTTCATCGAGTTCCAGCTGGAGATACGCTTCTGACAAGTCCAGCTTCGTGAATTTGTTGCCTCCATTTAGTTTAGCGAAAAGTTCTTCTGGACGTGGCAGTGGGTACTGGGTTATGTCTAGCTGAGGATTTACAGTGACACTGAAGTTACCACAGACTCGAACCGATCCATCCGACTTTGGGACGACCACAATTGGAGTGGCCCACTGCGAGAAGTCCACGGGTGTGAGAACGCTGTTCTTGACTTGCTTAGCCAAGTCTTTCTCTACTGCCTCTCGCGTAGCAGACGGTATTGGGCGGGGCTTGAAGAACTTTGGTTTCGCGTCAGGCTTGAACTAAAGTTGGACCTTGAGTTTAGTGCAACAGCCCAAGTCGCCGGAGAACAAGGTCGGAAATGTTGCCAACATTGTCTGAAGTGAGGCTTCTACTTCCAGTTCCACAGACCGAATAAACAATTTGTTGAGGTCGATCTGCAGCCTGTGTATCCACGTTCTTCCTAGCAGGTTGGTGTGTCGTTTGTCAGTCACCAATGCTTCTAGCTCTTCGGAGCGTTTTCCAAGCGTGACCTGAAGCAAGCACCGTCCCTGGACCGTGATTTTCTTCTGGTTGAAGCAGAAGAGGTTGTAGTCGCATTTTTGCAAGGTGGGCTTCCCGATCTTCCGCCACGTGTCAGTGTCTAGGAGTGTCAGCTTAGATCCTGTGTCGACCTGCAACCTTACGGGTGTTCCTTGAATAATGCAAGAGACAAATTCGCCATCTGATTCTGGAGTGACGAATACGTTGGTGATTGTTTTCACCTTTTTCTTTTTCTTGCCAGCTGTCTTGTGACGCTCCGCTGATCGACATACTTTTGCAATGTGGCCTCGTTTGCCGCATGCATTGCACGACTCAGTTCGGAAGCGGCAGGAACTCTCCGAATGGTTGGTGTTGCCGCATCAAAAACACTTGACTGGCGCAGAAGTGGACGGCTTCACTTTTTCAAGGAGCAGCGCAGCGTGGTCTCCCCGGTCTAGGCGCCGGGACTCTGCTTCGGCGGTGAGGGTTGACTCGGCCAAGCGAAGTGCGACGTCCAGAGTGAGGTCCTTCTCGAGCACCAGACGTGCCCGGACGCGCGTTTCACGGAGACCCACGATGAATGCCGTCAAAAGGGACGAACTTCTGGCGTCGGCTTCAGATTCAAAGTCGCAGTTAATGAGGATTGATCTAAGCCCCGTTATGAAGTCGTTGATTGTCTCATTTTCTTCCTGGCGAGCCGAAAACAACTTCGCCCGTTCGAATTCCTTGAATTTCTTAGGTGCGAAATGTTCTTCGAGCTTTTTGAGCAACTCTTGATACGGTGTCTCCAGAAAGCTCTGTGGCTGAATTAGGGAGTAGAGCAGCTTGAATGTCTCGGGACCAATTGAAGCGATCAATAAGTTTCTCTTGTCCGCCTCGGCAGTGATCTTAGCGACGTCGAGACAAGCTTGAAACCGTATCTGATAAAGCTTCCAGTTCTCCTTTTCGGCGTCGAATGTCCCGGGACCGTGGAAGCGGTGGGTCTGGTTCTCCACCATGCTCGCTGCTGCTCTGCCGTGCTCCCGTTGAGGGGTGTACTGAGGGTTTATTCCAATACAGCAGGTCAGAGGGACATGACCAGCTGCCAAGATTCCAACTCGCCGAAGAACGGAATCAGACAAACAAAAAACAGCCTTCTTGTATTTGAGAAACAAAGTTCAGCAGGACGAGGAAACACACACGAAATGAAGAGACTTAACTGACCGCGCCGCCGGTTTTAGCGTGCACGTGGCGTTGTTTTGGCAGGCAGAACTGTTGTTGACCGCGGATATTGTAAGACCGGGGTGACCTCATCCTCCCAGGCAACACTTCTTTGCTTTCACTTCTGCAATTCTCTGACTGATTGACTCCTCCTGGGTGGTCGCCACTGTCGCCGCGTCAACGCCACATTCGTATCATTTAACTCCTCGTGACACAGGGTTCGCTGCTCGCTTTACTGTCATGGGCCGTCCTATCTAACACAACGAGCGCAAAAGGTCGTGGTCATCTGCTGGTTCCGAAAGGGCGGGACGTTCATATAGGCCAATCAGGGCTCCGAATCAATACGACGTCTGCCGATTTCTACACATTAAAAATTTACGACGCCTGCTGGTCTTTTAAGAAGTATTGCTTTCTGTAGTAGACCCGAGTCAAGGGGTGTACTGAGGGTTTATTCCAATACAGCAGGTCAGAGGGACATGACCAGCTGCCAAGATTCCAACTCGCCGAAGAACGGAATGCTCGAGCTCCCGTGTCCGAGCTCGTGCTCTGCTGACAAAGAAGACGATGATCTTTTGCAATCACCACATTTCCTTCCCTCTTAAGAAGGCTTGTAACGGTCCGGCTTGAGGCGGCTGCGGGTCGGGTATCTCCTACTCGAGTCTGGCTGCAATGGAGACCCCGAAGTAACATGTGTGTCGGTGGCCTCCTGCTGGGTGTAAACCTGAGAAGGCCCTGGCACATCCATTGGGAATATTGAAGTGTCGGTATCGTCATATGTCAACCTTGGTTTCAGGTGATCTGCATGGACCCGACGGGTTTTGTGATCTTCATCTGAAACTTCGTAGATGACGTTGCCAATTATTTTTGTGACAACGCCCTTTATCCAGTGTTGTTTGTGGAGTGGATGTTTTACCCACACTTTCTGCTTGATTGTGAAGGTAGCGGTTCCCTTGTCTTTCTTTGCCGTTTCGGCATGGGTCCGTACCTTGGAAGGCTTCAGTAAGTCGAGAACCGTCCGGTAGGGCCTGCTCGTGAGCAGTTGACGCGGGGGTTCTCCCGTTGAGGTGTGGGGGGTGATCCGGTACTTGAGCAAGAAGTCTCGGATGGCTGCCTTCCTCTCTTTTCCAGAGGAACGTCGAAGAGCAGTCTTCAATGTCTTTACAAAACTCTCTGCTTGTCCGTTGGACTTGGGGTGATACGGTGGGGTAAAGAGATGAGTAATTCCGCCGCTGTCCATGAATTCTCTAAATTCCGAGCTGATGAACTGTCGCCCATTATCGGTGACAAGTTGTTGTGGCAGGCCTTGACGAGAGAAAATCTCCTGCAAAGCGTCGATGGTATCTGCCGCTGTTATGGATTTCATCGGCATAACCTCAGGCCATTTGCTGAACGCATCTATGACGATGAGATAGCTTTGCTGATCTAGCTGTGCAAAGTCAGCATGAAGTCTCTGCCACGGCAGTTCCGGAGCTTCCCAGCGGTGAAGAGGAACATCTTCATTTTTGTTTGACCCACGTGTCCTTCATGAAGAAGTTCCATTACTTGGTGCTGGAATTTGCGTGGAACTACGGTTCGCGAATTCCATAGGATGCAACCGTTGAGGATGGCTAATTCCGATCTCTGTCTATGGAATGGCGTGAGGAAAGGAAATGTGGTGATTGCAAAAGATCATCGTCTTCTTTGTCAGCAGAGCACGAGCTCGGACACGGGAGCTCGTGCATTCCGTTCTTCGGCGAGTTGGAATCTTGGCAGCTGGTCATGTCCCTCTGACCTGCTGTATTGGAATAAACCCTCAGTACACCCCTTGACTCGGGTCTACTACACTGGCGACGAGGTGAAGACCACACCGGACTCAACGGGAGCACGGCAGAGCAGCAGCGAGCATGGTGGAGAACCAGACCCACCGCTTCCACGGTCCCGGGACATTCGACGCCGAAAAGGAGAACTGGAAGCTTTATCAGATACGGTTTCAAGCTTGTCTCGACGTCGCTAAGATCACTGCCGAGGCGGACAAGAGAAACTTATTGATCGCTTCAATTGGTCCCGAGACATTCAAGCTGCTCTACTCCCTAATTCAGCCACAGAGCTTTCTGGAGACACCGTATCAAGAGTTGCTCATAAAGCTCGAAGAACATTTCGCACCTAAGAAATTCAAGGAATTCGAACGGGCGAAGTTGTTTTCGGCTCGCCAGGAAGAAAATGAGACAATCAACGACTTCATAACGGGGCTTAGATCAATCCTCATTAACTGCGACTTTGAATCTGAAGCCGACGCCAGAAGTTCGTCCCTTTTGACGGCATTCATCGTGGGTCTCCGTGAAACGCGCGTCCGGGCACGTCTGGTGCTCGAGAAGGACCTCACTCTGGACGTCGCACTTCGCTTGGCCGAGTCAACCCTCACCGCCGAAGCAGAGTCCCGGCGCCTAGACCGGGGAGACCACGCTGCGCTGCTCCTTGAAAAAGTGAAGCCGTCCACTTCTGCGCATGTCAAGTGTTTTTGATGCGGCAACACCAACCATTCGGAGAGTTCCTGCCGCTTCCGAACTGAGTCGTGCAATGCATGCGGCAAACGAGGCCACATTGCAAAAGTATGTCGATCAGCGGAGCGTCACAAGACAGCTGGCAAGAAAAAGAAAAAGGTGAAAACAATCACCAACGTATTCGTCACTCCAGAATCAGATGGCGAATTTGTCTCTTGCATTATTCAAGGAACACCCATAAGGTTGCAGGTCGACACAGGATCTAAGCTGACACTCCTAGACACTGACACGTGGCGGAAGATCGGGAAGCCCACCTTGCAAAAATGCGACTACAACCTCTTCTGCTTCAACCAGAAGAAAATCACGGTCCAGGGACGGTGCTTGCTTCAGGTCACGCTTGGAAAACGCTCCGAAGAGCTAGAAGCATTGGTGACTGACAAACGACACACCAACCTGCTAGGAAGAACGTGGATACACAGGCTGCAGATCGACCTCAACAAATTGTTTATTCGGTCTGTGGAACTGGAAGTAGAAGCCTCACTTCAGACAATGTTGGCAACATTTCCGACCTTGTTCTCCGGCGACTTGGGCTGTTGCACTAAACTCAAGGTCCAACTTTAGTTCAAGCCTGACGCGAAACCAAAGTTCTTCAAGCCCCGCCCAATACCGTCTGCTACGCGAGAGGCAGTAGAGAAAGACTTGGCTAAGCAAGTCAAGAACAGCGTTCTCACACCCGTGGACTTCTCGCAGTGGGCCACTCCAATTGTGGTCGTCCCAAAGTCGGATGGATCGGTTCGAGTCTGTGGTAACTTCAGTGTCACTGTAAATCCTCAGCTAGACATAACCCAGTACCCACTGCCACGTCCAGAAGAACTTTTCGCTAAACTAAATGGAGGCAACAAATTCACGAAGCTGGACTTGTCAGAAGCGTATCTCCAGCTGGAACTCGATGAAGAGGCAAGAACGGCTCTCGTGATCAACGCGCACAAAGGTCTGTTTCGATTCAACCGGATGCCGTTTGGAGTCGCCTCCGCCCCAGCAGTGTTCCAGCGCACGATGGACCAGGTAACTGCAGGGCTCGAAAGCGTTGCCTGTTACCTCGATGATATCATTGCCACTGGGAGAGATACTCCTGAACACCTCAAAAATCTTCAACAAGTGCTCCAGCGGCTAGAGGAATACGGCTTCACGCTCAAGAGGGAAAAATGCGCCTTTCTTCAAGAGAAGGTCGAGCACCTCGGGCAAGTCGTTTCCGCCGATGGCTTCACGCCTTCCATGAAAAAGGTCTCGGCTATCCTGAATATGCCAGAGCCCAAGAACATCAGCCAGCTAAGATCTCTCCTCGGCATGGTGCAGCATTACGGCAAGTTCCTTCCGAACCTTGCTGACAAATGTGCGCCACTTAACAAGCTACTGAGAAAAGACACCGCCTGGCAATGGAGCTCCGAGTGCGTAGATGAGTTTGAAAACATAAAACAACAGCTGACGGCTACGGAGGCCCTAGTCCACTTCAACCCTGATCTGCCAATTTACCTCGCGGCGGATGCATCGTCAGAAGGCGTGGGCGCGGTGATATATCACAAGATCAATGGCAAGGAACGCCCCATAGCACATGCTTCTAAGACACTGAATTCGTCAGAGTGTGCTTATGCACAAATAGAGAAGGAAGCACTTGCCATCATCTTTGGAGTCCGCAAATTTCACCAGTACCTTTGGGGACGCAAGTTTGTGCTCTATACTGACCACAAACCTCTGACAACCATATTTGGCCCCATGAAGGGAATCCCCGTGACATCGGCAAACAGACTCCAGCGTTGGGCCCTTATACTAATGAACTACAGCTACACAATTGAGTACGTGCCAACAGCAAACTTCGGATACGCTGATGGACTTTCGCGTTTCGCACAAGGTCCCGACGAGGACTTCGACAAGGAAATGGCAAGCGGAGTTTTCACCATCTCCTGTGATACAGAACATGTCTTTGCTCTTCACACCCAGAGTTTGTCCAAGTTACCAGTGAAGGCAAAGGACATTGCCACGGAAACTGAGTCAGATTCTGTCCTCTCCCAAGTACAACGGTACATCAGTCAGGGCTGGCCAGAAAAAGTGACGGACTCCGACCTCTTTCTATTTTGAACTGTTCCAAGGTAGCTGGCCGCTTATAATAAAATTTAAATGAGAAAATACATATAACAGGGTGGAACTACTGTATTTCATTATTATGTGGGAACTTTGAAAGAAGGCAAAAACATTTCCAAGTTTGTGAAGACCCGCAATTCGCAAGTCCGTTTCGAGCCGTAAATACACGTTTTTCTGCGATATTGAGGCTTAAATATAGAACATACAAACAAAACATACACTTTCTCGACTTGCTTTTCGAATAAACAACTACCATATCTACGTTGTAACAAAAAATAAAAAAAAAAAATTAAAAATGTGTTTTTTGAGAAAATTGATCTCAAAATCGGTACTTTTTGATTTTTGCATAACATTAACGTAAACGTCCCGCAAAGGATATTTAATACAGCTAAATCATATTATAACATTTATAAAGAGCGTGTTTTGGGTTTTCCATAGACATAAAAAAATATTGATGTAACCTGAGTAGATCGCCAGTATTTAATTGTCAAAGTTTGTCAACAATTTACCGAGGGGGCGTTTTTCACATTTTTACAAAAAAAAAAGAAAAACGCCTAAAATTATTTCATGTCATCAGAGCCTTTTACCTGTGCTCACAGAGTGCTTAAAAAAAGTTGCTATACTGTGAACTGAAAATCTACGGCAGGAGATCGAGCGAAACAAACGACCCCCGACGGATGTGAAAAACACTGCTTTCCGTCACGGCCTCTTATAAAATTCGTAAGTCGAGAACGAAAAATCCGACGAACTTGCGGTTTGTGGCGACTGCGTTTTAACGTATAACATATATTTTTTTCAGCGAAATCAAAAATTTTACCTTTTTTGCCTGCACGATTTGAGATGAAACCACCCATATATATATATATATATATATATATATATATATATACATATATATATATATATATATATATATATATATATTTATATTTATATATAAATTATGGAAGCATCCGACTTAATAATAATCGCTTTGCTGAATTTTCGCGTATGTGAAACGATACGCTATAAGTAGAATTCTGCGTTTTCAGTGTTTTTTTTTCCTCGAAATGGAGGCTATTTTTTCTTTTCGGGGTTTAGTTTCCTCCTGCAGATTCAGTGCTTTTTGTGAAAATGTGTGAAGTCATAACCAATCTACACAAAAAACACAGAATCTGCAGGAAAACATTTAGCTCTGAAAATAAAAATACCCTCAATTTAGAGGAAAAATAAATAAACGCCGAAAACGCGGAACCCAACCATGACCGTTAGTAGGAAGAAACGGCAGCAAAAACAAAAAGCGTTTAATGAGGAGGGATCAGCTCAGCCGGAAACGGACTTGCGTCGTCAAGGTCCATGCTTCAGAACGTGAGCCTGTAGCAGGCGACGCACGGCGGTATCCCCGCGCTTTCGCATGCTTCCAATTTCGGCCGCACGGGGGCGACTCGGTTCGATCTCGAGGCGAATTGTTCGTTGTTTATAAATTGCGATAACATTCGCCTAGGACAACCCCAAGGACGACGTCTAAAACGACGTTGAGGAGGACGTCTAGAACGATTTCTAGTGCGATCTTAAGGACGACCTCTAGAACGACCTTAAGGACGATATCGAGGATGGCGTCCTAGGACGACGTCAGACGACGTCCTCAAAGACAACGTTTAGGACGACCTTTACGTCGACCTCAAGGGTGACGTCGAGGATTGACGTCAAGGTCGTCAGGTCATTCGAAGAGGGTGAGAATATGACGGAGTGTGAGAATGTGAGCTCAAATGTTCTACTGCGGATACCTACTGCGTATTAGGAGGCCAGAATGTCCAAGGAATCCAGGGGAAGGGTAGCTAAACAGTGCTCACGCATTAAAAGGACGGGCCTGCGCACTGCGAGGTTCTCGGCGGCAGGCGCGGCGCGCCGTCAGGGAGCGCGGCGATGCAAATCGGTCGGCGCACCGGTGTTATCTGCGTGACGTCACTTCCCTGACAAAGTTTTCGTGACATCGATCTCCCAGTTTTGCACCCCCTTCCAAGCACGAAGAAATACGTAGTACTAGGTAAAAAAGAGCAGGATCATGCCACATTTACAGCGCGCGACGGGTTTAGCCGGTCGTGGCAAGCGCACAAGTACAACGAGCGTCATCAGGATGCACTTTTTTTGTTACTTGATTGGCTCCTTAGGATCGTAGCATGCACTTATAAGGAATATAAACATTCTCACAGCTGAATAATAAAACTATACAAATATTTAAAAAAAAGCATATTGAAGCTTTCTTTTTTAGAGCGCAGCTCTTAAGGCTGAACTCAATGGGGCGAACATGCTGCAGAATAACCGACGAATTTTGCCCGGCAATTTTTGCTCTGCGCGTGGAATCAACACAGTGGCTGCCACGTCGCGCACAAACCGAGCGTGCCGTCGGGCGGCGTTCGCCAGTTATTCGTCCCGTAATTCGTTCCATGAAGTTCAAGCCTTTAGGCGCCCGTTACCGGCCTGACCGGCATTGCCGTCGGCGTCGGCGTAACCGCGCACGTTGCATTACGGGAATAATGCAACCGGGCGTAACCGCGCGTGGCATTATGGAAAAATTTTCCCGCCAAATTTAGCGGAAAAGTTTTCACGCTAAACTTAGCGGAAGGGGACAGGAGTCATCTCTGTGTTCGACACAGCAAGTGTCCGCTCCACGCGCTCAGAGTGGGCTCACGCCAACACAAGCGGCCACAGATTCCCGTTCAAGTCAGTCCGTATCTCGAGTCTCCTATTATAAGCGGATCCCCTTTACCTAAAATTTGATTCGTAATTATCTCGTGCTAATTAAGTGAAACGCTGTTCGACACAAGAAAGTTTGAAAATGATGTGCCTGTACGCGCATGCGCAGTGCGATGCCCCAAGCTGCATGGGGGACCCTAAGTGGTGGGTCCCTCTATTCTAAAACTCTCTAATTTTAAACCGGGGTCACACTGCTTATACATCATACAAAAGACAGTCTGCAAACTCCAGTCACCGCAGTATACGCGGTTCGAATGCCGCGTGCCAGTTTCTTGTAGAACTCATTGTCATGTGGCATTCGAAGCACGGATCTCGCGGTGACTCGCGTTCGAACCTGAATGCAAACTGTGTTTTGTGTGGTAGATAAGCTGTGTGACCGCAGATTTATGGTGCGTGGTGGCTGAAGCTCGTTGCCTCGTATGAGGGGAGAGAAGTGCATGGTATTCAAGATTCGCTGTGCGCGAAGAGATCTCTGAGGTCAAGAGGATGTTGAAAAAATACGCTCCTTTGGTATATGGGGATCGTCGAGACGAGAGCGCTTACAATACCGATGGGTAGTTTCTAACATCGCGAACAATGATTACTATTTGTTGTGAACGAATCTGGGAAGGGCTGCCGCGGACTTGAGATCACATGAAGTCCTGACAGTCTGCATTACATGAATCCTCGGCGTGCCATCTCCTAGAAAGGAACACGCTGCTGACTGACACGTAGAAAAATCAAGGCCTGACTACACAAAAGCTGGTTGGTGTACCGCGTAGATTGGCTTTCGTCGGTATAACGAAAGAACTGAGGAATGTTTGTCATGTATAATGCGAGAAATGCACATTTGATCGCTTGCATGGTGTCTCCAAGTCGCTTAAGTTCATGAATGTTCCTGATCGATCCCAATGCCGAGAAATAAGCGACTACTTGTCCGTCGGCGGCAGGGCGAGAAATTTTGTCGTTAAGAACGCCACCAGAAAAACGCTTCCTTTTGGTTGGCAATCCTCCATCGTTTTTATAACTGCCGGTTTGAAAGCTCTTGCTTTCTAACCGGCAGTTACGTTGCGCAAGCGCTCGTTCGATGAGGCAATTCTTCTAAGTCAGGTGTTGCCCTCGCTCGTGCCAAGTTGAAGTTCACCTTGCTCTAATACCATCTGATCCGACAATTGTTGAAAATTAAGTTGGCTCAGCACAGAAATTTAAGATATAACTAAAAAAACCTTTGCGGTTTTGAAAAAAAATATAGAAATTTAAACTGCACTTTATTGACATTCACTTGTAAGTGATGACACAGTCGTATTATTTTTGTACGGTGTTCTCCGGCGGCAGGCATCGCGAATCAACACGTCATCAAACCACTAATAAAGGCTTTCAGAAAGTCTAAAGGGCCCGTCAAAACCTTTTGAAAGGTGTAAAGGGGACTACAAAGATTTCTTAAAAAGTTTGAGGGACGCTTTAACATTCCCTAATGCGTTCTGGGTCACGTCACAATTTTTCTTAAAGGGGTTGAAATGCCCTTTAGAAAGTTGTAAGAGGTTTCTTTAAATGCCTGTGGGGCCTTCAAACACACCCGTCAAACAATTACAAGCAACTCACAGAGGTTTGTTAAAGTAAGACAAACTGTAGCCTGCCAGTTGTATTTGTATGCAATTTCGAATCACACATCTTTAGTGCCTAAAATACTAAGTAAAAATTATGACTTTGCGTGTCTATCTTAAAGTAACAAAAACTAATCCAGTCAGGTAACAATGTAAGTAATCAATTATTGTTTACAACCAAGAATTCTAACAATTTTCTTTTAATGTAAATTTGTAATTTACTACATAGTTGAGTAATAGGCATAAGTCTGATTCAATGTGTGTGCATATGTCAGTCAGTTTTATTTAACGAGTTTAACAAAATCAAGGTAGATAAAATGCACCGATACATTCACTGAAAAACTTCAAGGAAACTCAACCGTAGCAATATAAGCGCACGCTGGTTGTCATGCTGTAAGCTGTTGAAGAAGTAGAGGTGGAAGAAGAGCGGATAGGCTTGGGCTGGGAAGAGCTCGCGGCAAGGACTATTCGGCTGCGATCCGAAGCAGGGTTGGGCAGTATCGCGATACAAATGTATCACGATAGTATTTCAGAAATACATTTTGTATCTGTATTTCTGTATCGCGATACATTTTTTGCACCAGTATCTGTATTCCTGTATCGAAATACATTTGGAATGTTTCTTTGTATCGCGAAACAATCAGGATGAAATGTATTTCGTTACACTTCTTCAGAAATACTCCCCCCCCCCCCCCCCCGAAAAAAAAAAAAAAGCAAGTGCGAACTTTCCAAAACGAAATGCTGGGGCATTTTTACTATGCTGATCAAGATTCCTTTTGATTCTGCAAACTATTTTTCTATGTGTCCTCTTCTCTCTTTTGAGAAGTGTTGCGTAGTCGGAAACTCGAACCAGGTGGCGTGCCAGGAGTGGAGTCAGAGCATCTTCTGCCGCAGGTCGTTAGGTAGGAAGTTCTTGAGTCATTGTTTGCTGGCATCCAATGCCCGCTGCTAACCGTCTCTCTTGCCTTAGCACACAGAGTACATCCAGCCGGCAAAGCTAAGTCACATTCCGTTGCAGCACGAGCCTGGCGGTGCTTGACTTGAAATAGCAGGAAGACTCACGCTGTGAAGTTCAACACATATTCGAATGCATCTGGGGCTGCGACCGTAACATTGCACGGCTCAAGGGTACGCCATCAGCCGACGTGAACGTGTCCCGCTGCTCTGGTGATCCGAAACCCAGAAGGAGGCCAAAAGTGACCTCGCTGTGCCATCCCAGACTACGTTCCCGCGACTCGACTCCAGAACACGGTTTCTCGGACAGCTCGCACCTGTGCCGGCAATATCAGCTCGCTATCCACGAAGTCTCTGTTTGGATAATTATAGGAAAAACTTGTGGACTGCAATCCGTGCGTCGGTTTCAGAGGGTCGGTAGTAAGGAGCTTCAGAACAGGGATGCGTGCCATATCGTTTTTTCAACCATAATAGGAGATAAGACATGTATATTCCAAGATGCTTCAGGTGTGCAAGATGCACTGCATGCACAGGATCGTGCGTGCAGTGTCATCCAAATGACACTGCATGCACGATCTTCAACTAGGTAACCTAAAACAAAAGGACGTATTGTCCTCTCATATAGCAACGTGGTAGTTTAATGTTCAAGGCCACACGTACAGATAAAGAATACTAGTTCATTCCACAGTGACATCATGTGATCAAGGTTAACAGGATTCCCTCGTCAGACAGACAGGATGTCATGGAAGGGACCGCGGTCAACCCTTGATGGAACGTTTTTTGGGACCCATTGAAGACTCCTTGTCGTCCGAAACCACTACCTTCCAGGTAAAGTGCCAAGCCTACAGGAAAGTGATTTCCGCATCGAAAACATCCACTTCAAACTTCAAGCTTTATCTCAGTTGGCGTCTCAAAAAATTTGGAAAATGTATTGCACTATCAGTATTTCTGTATTTGTATTTCTGCCATCCCCAGAAATCTGTGCCATCGCATGCTAGCGCCATCTCTTGGCGGATTATGGCAACGCTCCCTTAGAAGCAATGTATTAAATATAGAAATACGGCAATATTTGCTCAACATCACATTTTTTCAGATTTGCCATGCTACCCGTCCAATCTATGACACGATCCAATCCTTCCGCGAAAAAGTCAAGATTACAGCGCATAAACTGCAGGTTCCTCATTCGAGTAAATTATTTGATGCATAGCCACTATGGGTGGTATCAGGTTTGATCGGTTTTTAAAATATATTATTAGGTGAGTGAAATAAATTTTAATTTTATATTAAAAATACAACCCTCCCCCAATCATATGACAAAGTTTCGTGATTTGTATGATACTTTGTAATGCGTAGAAAAAACATCCTTCTGGGGCAGCTCTCCCAAACGTGCCACACAAAGTGATTTTCAAACCTCCCTAACTTAAAAATACAGAAAGATACGAGATTTTCCATATAACTGCGACAAGGCAAAAACATCCAGGAAGCGTAGTGTACGCTCTGTCTTCTCTCAAACTAATTTGCTCGGGTTCCTGAGACCAGTTTGTCGAACCAGGCGCATAATCGATCAGCCAGCTGTTCAGAATCGTTTCCTGTATTCTGCTGCTGGGATCACTAAACTACCAAACAAAGAAAGCAACTATTTGTTTTTTCATTTAGAAATGTTATCATGGCTAAGAAAAGGTATAGAAATATTGTTATTAATCATTAAGAAATTATTGACCTTGGCGAAGCTACATTTCGGGCGAATAAAGTGGGAATATTGAGTGATTATTTGGCAAGGGAGCTGACTGTACTTGATGGTCTCTTCATGACACGTCAAGCACATAAATTCAAAATATCAAGTAAAAAACATGTCGGTTGATCCAGCGAGGAGAACATTGGAAAATGAGAACTACGTAACGTCCTCGCTCGAACGCCTTTCCCATCGAGGAGGTTTATTTTCAAGAATATGCAGTTGTACCGTGATTGATTTGATGGACTTAAATTTTATCATTTTTCCCAGTTAAAGACTCGAATGTTCTAAACAAGTTCCTTGTGGATCAGCGCAGGCCCAAATTTGAAAAGTTAGACGAAGCCGTCAAAACGGAAAAACCAGGTCTAGTTTGAAGCGGTTTTTCTCAAGACAGATTTATTTCCAAGTATTTGCCATGGCACCAGCATGTAGTAGAGGGATCCAAATGATATATTTCGCCCAAAATGGGTGCATGAGCCGTGCTGCAAAAGTTCCCTGTGAAGGCGCGGGTGCTCAAACTTTAAAAATGGGACGAAACCGTCGAAACGGAAAAACCAGGTCCACTTCAGAGCGGTTTTTCTCAAGACAGATTTATTTCCAAGTATTTGCCATGGCACTAGCATGTAGTAGAGGGATGAAAATTATATATTTCGCCCAGAATGGGTGCATGAGCCGTGCTACAAAAGTTCCCTGTGAAGGCGCGGGTGCTCAAACTTTAAAAATGGGACGAAACCGTCAAAACGGAAAAACCAGGTCCACTTCGGAGCGGTTTTTCTCAAGACAGATTTATTTCCAAGTATTTGCCATGGCACCAGCATGTAGTAGAGGGATGCAAATGATATATTTCGCCCAAAATGGGTGCATGAGCCGTGCTCCAAAAGTTCCCTGTGAAGGCGCGGGTGCTCAAACTTTAAAAATGGGACGAAACCGTCGAAACGGAAAAACCAGGTCCACTTCGGAGCGGTTTTTCTCAAGACAGATTTATTTCCAAGTATTTGCCATAGCACTAGCATGTTGTAGAGGGATGAAAATTATATATTTCGCCCAGAATGGGTGCATGAGCCGTGCTCCAAAAGTTCCCTGTGAAGGCGCGGGTGCTCAAACTTTAAAAATGGATCGAAACCGTCGAAACGGAAAAACCAGGTCCACTTCGGAGCGGTTTTGCTCAAGACAGATTTATTTCCAAGTATTTGCCATTGCACTAGCATGTAGTAGAGGGATGAAAATTATATATTTCGCCCAGAATGGGTGCATGAGCCGTGCTCCAAAAGTTCCCTGTGAAGGCGCGGGTGCTCAAACTTTAAAAATGGGTCGAAACCATCGAAACGGAAAAACCAGGTCCACTTCGGAGCGGTTTTTCTCAAGACAGATTTATTTCCAAGTATTTGCCATGGCACTAGCATGTAGTAGAGGGATGCAAATGATATATTTCGCCCAAAATGGGTGCATGAGCCGTGCTCCAAAAGTTCCCTGTGAAGGCGCGGGTGCTCAAACTTTAAAAATGGGACGAAACCGTCGAAACGGAAAAACCAGGTCCACTTCGGAGCGGTTTTTCTCAAGACAGATTTATTTCCAAGTATTTGCCATAGCACTAGCATGTAGTAGAGGGATGAAAATTATATATTTCGCCCAGAATGGGTGCATGAGCCGTGCTCCAAAAGTTCCCTGTGAAGGCGCGGGTGCTCAAACTTTAAAAATGGATCGAAACCGTCGAAACGGAAAAACCAGGTCCACTTCGGAGCGGTTTTGCTCAAGACAGATTTATTTCCAAGTATTTGCCATTGCACTAGCATGTAGTAGAGGGATGAAAATTATATATTTCGCCCAGAATGGGTGCATGAGCCGTGCTCCAAAAGTTCCCTGTGAAGGCGCGGGTGCTCAAACTTTAAAAATGGGTCGAAACCGTCGAAACGGAAAAACCAGGTCCACTTCGGAGCGGTTTTTCTCAAGACAGATTTATTTCCAAGTATTTGCCATGGCACTAGCATGTAGTAGAGGGATGAAAGTTATATACTTCGCCCAGAATGGGTGCATGAGCCGTGCTCCAAACGTTCCCTGTGAAGGCGCGGGTGCTCAAACTTTAAAAATGGGTTGAAACCGTCGAAACGGAAAAAGCAGGTCCACTTCGGAGCGGTTTTGCTCAAGACAGATTTATTTCCAAGCATTTGCCATTGCACTAGCATGTAGTAGAGGGATGAAAATTATATATTTCGCCCAGAATGGGTGCATGAGCCGTGCTCCAAAAGTTCCCTGTGAAGGCGCGGGTGCTCAAACTTTAAAAATGGATCGAAACCGTCGAAACGGAAAAACCAGGTCCACTTCGGAGCGGTTTTGCTCAAGACAGATTTATTTCCAAGTATTTGCCATGGCACTAGCATGTAGTAGAGGGATGAAAATTATATATTTCGCCCAGAATGGGTGCATGAGCCGTGCTCCAAAAGTTCCCTGTGAAGGCGCGGGTGCTCAAACTTTAAAAATGGGTCGAAACCGTCGAAACGGAAAAACCAGGTCCACTTCGGAGCGGTTTTTCTCAAGACAGATTTATTTCCAAGTATTTGCCATGGCACTAGCATGTAGTAGAGTGATGAAAGTTATATATTTCGCCCAGAATGGGTGCATGAGCTGTGCTCCAAAAGTTCCCTGTGAAGGCGCGGGTGCACAAACTTTAAAAATGGGTCGAAACCGTCGAAACGCATAAACCAGGTCCACTTCGGAGCGGTTTTTCTCAAGACAGATTTATTTCCAAGTATTTGCCATGGCACTAGCATGTAGTAGACAAATGAAAATTATATATTTCGCCCAGAATGGGTGCATGAGCTGTGCTCCAAAAGTTCCCTGTGAAGGCGCGGGTGCTCAAACTTTAAAAATGGGTCGAAACCGTCGAAACGGAAAAACCAGGTCCACTTCGGAGCGGTTTTGCTCAAGACAGATTTATTTCCAAGTATTTGCCATGGCACTAGCATGTAGTAGAGGGATGAAAATTATATATTTCGCCCAGAATGGGTGCATGAGCCGTGCTCCAAAAGTTCCCTGTGAAGGCGCGGGTGCTCAAACTTTAAAAATGGGACGAAACCGTCGAAACGGAAAAACCAGGTCCACTTCGGAGCGGTTTTTCTCAAGACAGATTTATTTCCAAGTATTTTCCATGGCACTAGCATGTAGTAGAGGGATGAAAATTATATATTTCGCCCAGAATGGGTGCATGAGCCGTGCTCCAAAAGTTCCCTGTGAAGGCGCGGGTGCTCAAACTTTAAAAATGGGACGAAACCGTCGAAACGGAAAAACCAGGTCCACTTCGGAGCGGTTTTTCTCAAGACAGATTTATTTCCAAATATTTTCCATGGCACTAGCATGTAGTAGAGGGATAAAAATTATATATTTCGCCCAGAATGGGTGCATGAGCCGTGCTCCAAAAGTTCCCTGTGAAGGCGCGGGTGCTCAAACTTTAAAAATGGGACGAAACCGTCGAAACGAAAAAACCAGGTCCACTTCGGAGCGGTTTTGCTCAAGACAGATTTATTTCCAAGTATTTGCCATGGCACTAGCATGTAGTAGAGGGATGAAAATTATATATTTCGCCCAGAATGGGTGCATGAGCCGTGCTCCAAAAGTTCCCTGTGAAGGCGCGGGTGCTCAAACTTTAAAAATGGGACGAAACCGTCGAAACGGAAAAACCAGGTCCACTTCGGAGCGGTTTTTCTCAAGACAGATTTATTTCCAAATATTTTCCATGGCACTAGCATGTAGTAGAGGGATAAAAATTATATATTTCGCCCAGAATGGGTGCATGAGCCGTGCTCCAAAAGTTCCCTGTGAAGGCGCGGGTGCTCAAACTTTAAAAATGGGACGAAACCGTCGAAACGAAAAAACCAGGTCCACTTCGGAGCGGTTTTGCTCAAGACAGATTTATTTCCAAGTATTTGCCATGGCACTAGCATGTAGTAGAGGGATGAAAATTATATATTTCGCCCAGAATGGGTGCATGAGCCGTGCTCCAAAAGTTCCCTCTGAAGGCGCGGGTGCTCAAACTTTAAAAATGGGACGAAACCGTCGAAACGGAAAAACCAGGTCCACTTCGGAGCAGTTTTTCTCAAGACAGATTTATTTCCAAGTATTTGCCATGGCACTAGCATGTAGTAGAGGGATGAAAATTATATATTTCGCCCAGAATGGGTGCATGAGCCGTGCTCCAAAAGTTCCCTGTGAAGGCGCGGGTGCTCAAACTTTAAAAATGGGACGAAACCGTCGAAACGAAAAAACCAGGTCCACTTCGGAGCGGTTTTGCTCAAGACAGATTTATTTCCAAGTATTTGCCATGGCACTAGCATGTAGTAGAGGGATGAAAATTATATATTTCGCCCAGAATGGGTGCATGAGCCGTGCTCCAAAAGTTCCCTGTGAAGGCGCGGGTGCTCAAACTTTAAAAATGGGACGAAACCGTCGAAACGGAAAAACCAGGTCCACTTCGGAGCGGTTTTGCTCAAGACAGATTTATTTCCAAGTATTTTCCATGGCACTAGCATGTAGTAGAGGGATGAAAATTATATATTTCGCCCAGAATGGGTGCATGAGCCGTGCTCCAAAAGTTCCCTGTGAAGGCGCGGGTGCTCAAACTTTAAAAATGGATCGAAACCGTCGAAACGGAAAAACCAGGTCCACTTCGGAGCGGTTTTGCTCAAGACAGATTTATTTCCAAGTATTTGCCATGGCACTAGCATGTAGTAGAGGGATGAAAATTATATATTTCGCCCAGAATGGGTGCATGAGCCGTGCTCCAAAAGTTCCCTGTGAAGGCGCGGGTGCTCAAACTTTAAAAATGGGACGAAACCGTCGAAACGGAAAAACCAGGTCCACTTCGGAGCGGTTTTGCTCAAGACAGATTTATTTCCAAATATTTTCCATGGCACTAGCATGTAGTAGAGGGATAAAAATTATATATTTCGCCCAGAATGGGTGCATGAGCCGTGCTCCAAAAGTTCCCTGTGAAGGCGCGGGTGCTCAAACTTTAAAAATGGGACGAAACCGTCGAAACGAAAAAACCAGGTCCACTTCGGAGCGGTTTTGCTCAAGACAGATTTATTTCCAAGTATTTGCCATGGCACTAGCATGTAGTAGAGGGATGAAAATTATATATTTCGCCCAGAATGGGTGCATGAGCCGTGCTCCAAAAGTTCCCTGTGAAGGCGCGGGTGCTCAAACTTTAAAAATGGGACGAAACCGTCGAAACGGAAAAACCAGGTCCACTTCGGAGCGGTTTTTCTCAAGACAGATTTATTTCCAAATATTTTCCATGGCACTAGCATGTAGTAGAGGGATAAAAATTATATATTTCGCCCAGAATGGGTGCATGAGCCGTGCTCCAAAAGTTCCCTGTGAAGGCGCGGGTGCTCAAACTTTAAAAATGGGACGAAACCGTCGAAACGAAAAAACCAGGTCCACTTCGGAGCGGTTTTGCTCAAGACAGATTTATTTCCAAGTATTTGCCATGGCACTAGCATTTAGTAGAGGGATGAAAATTATATATTTCGCCCAGAATGGGTGCATGAGCCGTGCTCCAAAAGTTCCCTGTGAAGGCGCGGGTGCTCAAACTTTAAAAATGGGACGAAACCGTCGAAACGGAAAAACCAGGTCCACTTCGGAGCGGTTTTTCTCAAGACAGATTTATTTCCAAATATTTTCCCTGGCACTAGCATGTAGTAGAGGGATAAAAATTATATATTTCGCCCAGAATGGGTGCATGAGCCGTGCTCCAAAAGTTCCCTGTGAAGGCGCGGGTGCTCAAACTTTAAAAATGGGACGAAACCGTCGAAACGAAAAAACCAGGTCCACTTCGGAGCGGTTTTGCTCAAGACAGATTTATTTCCAAGTATTTGCCATGGCACTAGCATGTAGTAGAGGGATAAAAATTATATATTTCGCCCAGAATGGGTGCATGAGCCGTGCTCCAAAAGTTCCCTGTGAAGGCGCGGGTGCTCAAACTTTAAAAATGGGACGAAACCGTCGAAACGGAAAAACCAGGTCCACTTCGGAGCAGTTTTTCTCAAGACAGATTTATTTCCAAGTATTTGCCATGGCACTAGCATGTAGTAGAGGGATGAAAATTATATATTGCGCCCAGAATGGGTGCATGAGCCGTGCTCCAAAAGTTCCCTGTGAAGGCGCGTGTGCTCAAATTTGAAAAGTAGGGCGAAACCGTCAGTACTGAAAAACCAGGTCCACTTTGAAGCGTTTTTTTTTTTTTCAAAATAGAGTTATTTTCAAGTATTTGCCATGATACCAGCATATAGTAGAGTGATGAAAATTATATATTTCGACGTCGTCAACCACTTGAGTAGAGAGAGACCAAGGTTCGAGGAGATATCATAGAAACAACATCTGAGCGGATGAACACTGAAACCTTTCAGACTCGCCAAACTGCTTGGCCCATGGACAACACGACAACGCCCAACGAGCCTTCAAAGCAATTCTAAAAGCGCAACGTGCGCGCGTGCGTGCATCGTGTATGCGGACGCGAAGTGATAAGCTAAGCTATGTTTTTTCTTTAACACTAACTTTGATCTCCCCTTTCCTAACAAAGTAGCCAGACCCTCAGTCTTTGTTCAATAAAGCGGTGGCCGGAAGCGTACTGCTGTAGAAAATTATGTTAGCCCTGGAATAAAGAGCATTGAGAAAGAAACGGGTATTACTCTGTCTCAGTCACAAATGAACAGAAAGGTACTTCACGAACCTCGGAACCAAACCAACACAGAGAGTGCGCCACGTGATCAGACGGTATTGCGCAGCAGTGCGAAAAATGTAAAGTCATGTGGCACGCTCACCGGGCTGGGTTGGCTGGGATGAATCGTAACGTTTGCTGCGGTTCATTGAAGAGAAAAATTAGATATAGCTATAAATAAGAAATTATAAACCAAATCGTGTAGGAGATTCTCATGGAACTCGCAGCATTTTGCACCGTCTTTTATGGCGTAAACGCTTCTTCGTTAAAGGGGTCTGGAACTGTTATGGAACCTCCATGAATCTTTGTCGACTTCCGTCAGGTCCTTTATATGGCTTCTTCCGTGAGTGCTTTTTTGGAATTCTGAAGATGCTCCGGAAGGGTACTGCGGGGGGATCACGTAGTGGTCGACGGTCACGCGTGACCCCACGGATCATGGGCATTTGACCGTGCGACCAGCGGGTTCGTTATTTCCAGTGTGGCTACGTGGTGGACGAACACCGATGGGCCATGGTCACGTGACCCCCCCCCCCCCCAAAAACAAACGACGCTTACGCATGAACATGTGGCCAGCAAAAGTGCGCTATTATCAGTATTGTCAGGTTGCTTCCGACTCAGTCAGGCGACCATGTGTAGCCATCAAAGGTGCGCTATTTCTTATGTGGTCACGTGGTGGACGGGACCCCACGGACTATGGTCACGTGACCTCAGTGACGATGGACAGGTGATCCCTTATGATCATGATCACGTGTCCGTGCGACCACCGAAGGTGCGATATCTTATGTGGTTGCAACCACCACCCCCTCGACAGACCGACCGACGTGAAAACTGAGAAGGTTTTTTAACTTTATGATGTGTGAGGGCAGACATTAACATAAGCTCACGACGTTTTTGTTAGAGTATTTGAAGGCCTTGAGGAACACAGGCTCTAATCATTGTAGTGAGGTCATGCGATATGATCAAATTTTAACGACTGTGTCTGTTTAAAGCAATTAACGGAATAGGACCAAAGAATTGCATACTTCAGGAATATATCGCATATTTACTCGAATAAGTTTTTATACTAGACCTCGGCGTTTGGACAAAATCAAAGATTCGGGAGTTCCGCTCGTTTCAGCTGAATTTACTGTGGAGTTATAAAATCGTTCCAAAATCCTCCGATTTCCTCTTCTTACTAGCAGGAACCAATCTTGCTCGGTGGCCGCTGTGTCAGCGGAGTAGTACTCACGCATTAGAATAAGAACGGCGTTGCATTGCACTTTTGGAACTACCTTTCTGATAGGAGTATCAGAAAGTTACGCTGGAATTATGCGGAAGTGAAAAAGGCAATATCATTCATGTTGTTGACAGAACAACATTTGTATTTTTCCACACAAACGTGTTTTTGATTATATACAACGCACATGCGCAGCAGCCTGTTTCTTGAAATGTGAATAATCTTCACAATCTGGGTGCAGCAGTCCTCACTACTGCTCTTATGTCATGCTCCAAAAACGTGGTGGCGTGTGCAAATTTCTGATAAGTACTAAGAACTCCTGATATGGTCATAACGCCGTTTTGAGCTGAATTGTGGGAGTTTGTCACGTGGGCCTGAAAGCTGAGGTGAGGTATTACATAGCGAGCGAACGTCTAAACAAACGAAGTGTCTGGTTACTCGAAAAGGCAATCTCGAGTCCTCGACCACATATTTGTGCGAACTTCTCCCCGCTATTTAAATATTAATACCCCAAGGCGAACTGTAGGTAATAAATAAACAAAAATAATAATGCCCCAAGGGCGAACTGTAGGTAATAAATAAACAAAAATGAACAATAAACAAATGTATTTCATGCATTTCCTGACTTTCTCACGGAAAGCGTAGCCACAACTTTATTTATTCTTGAGCGCTGAAAACGTCTGCCGCGGAAGAGGTGTGTAGCACTAATGTAAAAAGTGATGACATGTGAATAAGCCCAATAGTGACACACAAAAAACAAAGATACAGTTTAGAATATTCCTTCGACGGCAGACGAACGTTTTGTGATAATCGGAATAAACGTGCTTTGATAAGTAAGCCCTTGGGAGCAAGAACACTATGTAAGGGTTACAATAGCTCAACAACAGAGGAAAAAACGCAGTTTGTTGAGTGCCAGCCTGGTGGAAAGAAACTGTTAACCAGTGCACCGCGCAACTTTTTGCGATCTGATATGGTGTCAATTGTTGTCGGAAAGATCGTTTGAATTCTGGATGGCACGAGGAAGTGCTGAGGTTTTAAAAGGATGGACGCTGAACGAAATATTCGCTGGAAGCTTTCGCTGCTTTTTACGAAAAGAATCCGGTGGTTCTTAATAAAATAGAAAGAAAGAGAGGCAGAGAGAGAGAGAGACAGACAAAGAGAGGAGGGGGGGGGAGCAACGCTATAAAAATATCAGGACGGACTTAGCCTTGCCGTTGGAGCTGGCATTGCCCCGCTTGGCAGTGGTTCCAAAAGAGGTGAACTGGACTGACCGAAGTTTTGAAGGAACCGATGAAGTAAGCAAAAGAGCGAGATTAGTCGACGAGTCTGGAGAGGATGAATGAACTTACATTGCCTAAGATCTGACACGCTAATAAATCGATAATGAGACTATATGAATAGCGCGGTACAGTTTTAGACGGGTTCTGAATGCGTAATTCTGTACGTTTGGTGATATCATTAAGTATTGTAGACTAAGAAAAAGAAGGTGCAAGCTTCCGAAGACTAAATAGACACGGAAGAAACTAAGAAAGAGGAAGGAGAGAGCGCTCGCACTGAAAGGATCGAGATGACGGTCGGGTACAGTTCAACAATACCTCCAAAATAAATAATTCATTATTTCCTTCTATTTTAACACAGTTCGCATAATTAAACCGGCTTTTTATTTTTATCGTCACCGTGGAGATCCTTCCTCCATTTACTTAATAAAGACTTCTAAATATATTAGGCGTATTCCGGTTTCTGGGGCGGACGTGAGTACTATAAGTATGCTTCTGTGTTTTCGGACAAATTCGATAAAATCGGAAAAATACTTCCGGTAAAATATTTTAATATTTATATTTACCCAAAAAACTCAGATTTTTCAGGACCGCCAACTGCTATGAATACTACTGGTCTTAATATTTTCCAGGGATCTTCGAACAAGTTTTGCTCTACTTCTCTATATCTAATATTTATTTATTTATTTGAAAAACTGCAGGCCTTTTTCAGGCCCTCGCAGTATCAACTTTCGTTTGTATGATCACAAAGAACTTCCGTTTAGCTTCTATTTTAAAAAAGGGGAATCGTCGAACACGTTACTCATTCAAAAGGATACTTTTACTAAATTCACAAACTGCTGTTTTCAACCTTTCGTTCACTTCACCGAAAAAGCCGAAAAACTCTGCACGATGAAAGAAAGCTCCAAAGAACTCCGAATTTATGGTAAAAAATAAGCACTAAACAACACTCCGCGATTTTAAGCAGAAATAAACTCCGAAAACGCAGAATCCTAATTATAAGCTGGATTTGGTATATGTTGGTGCAGCTTTTAGATTTCGTTATAACTTATAGGTAGGGTTCCGTATTTTTGTGTATTCTTTTTTTAAATTTAAGGGTGTCTTTGGGTGTTCATTTTTTCAAAGTTCTCTGTTTTCGGTATCTATTTCTGGTGTCGACCAGAAATCAGGGTTTATCAGGGCTTACGTCGTAAAAGCTATTGCACATCTATCGCGTTTTTACAACACACAATGCTATTCGCGCCAGTTATCACTAAGTGGCCCATGCAGAAACAATAATTGCAGCAGAAGGAAGCAGCCTCGCGGAAAAGGGCGGTTTGTTTTCGGGGTCAACAGAAATAAAGCAATTTTTCCAGTTAACCTGGGGTTTCATTTAATTCAAAAATTTCAGTTCGGAGTTTTTCAGTTTTACCAATTTCAAGAAAAATCCCAAGAAAAAGGAAGCCAGACATCAGCACAGCGAGTGGTCATACCAAAGAGAATATTTCACTCCTGATGACTTCAGCGGAGGCAGTGTAGCGATACGATGGTTGTGGAGTTCATGAAAGCCCAATTTAGGCAACACAAAATATGGATCCTTTTTGTTGTAGTTTACTCGACACACTCGCCAATCTGCAAACAACTTTCCAAAAATATCGCATATGTATTGTCGGGTAGTTTTTCGAATACTTGTTCGGAATTCTTCCGCAGATCTGACTTTCTTGCTTCATATCGCTAGATATGAAAACGCGGAATAATAGTGTTATCGACTTCTTGCAACCGGGAGGCGCTGATACGGCGTGCTCGTCCGCTCTTTGCGCGCGTCTTGCGTTTGTTTGCCTCAAAATGCGCTCACAGGCTGCTTTTACACTCTCCCCCACCACACGCACACGCA
The DNA here is from genome assembly GCF_016920785.2 of Ixodes scapularis. NCBI lineage: Eukaryota > Metazoa > Arthropoda > Arachnida > Ixodida > Ixodidae > Ixodes > Ixodes scapularis. Next base: position 49,128,212 of record NW_024609880.1, on the reverse strand, counting down.
CACGCGCGCGCGTTCACACGCACACGCGCACGCACGGGCGCACGCACACACTGACACACACAAACAACCCGTCTCGTCGAATTAACCACCAACACTGGCGCGGGTTTTACTGCCGCGTCAGCACGCTCTCTGCGTGTTCTTTGTGCTGTCCATCAATTGATCTTCCCCCTTTCTGTAGTACTGTTTGAGAAGCTCTGATAACGTAGCTCTATTTTCTATTTTTCACAATTTTATTCATTGCACGCGGAACGCATTTCGGTTTGGCGGGAATTTGCACACGACGTAAAAGTTAAAGGTGAATACGCCACGTGTCGGTAAATAAGTGAACTAGAACAGCTTGTCACAAATTTCTGGCCATGCCCAATCTAGGCAGGAAATAAGATCTTTGAAATATTGAATATTTCGTTCCGAATATTCTCTAACCAGTTTTTTTTCGTTATTCTTGCGCAGCTGGTTAACAGGCATTAGACAGTATATTGGCAAATGATCACTGATATCGCACGTTAATACACCTGATCTCAAATTCTCAATAGGAAGATTTGTAATGCAGAGGTCAAGGGTTGCCTCGGAAGTCGAGGTGATTCTAGTTGGTTCAGCTATTGTGTTTGTGCAACCATAAGATTCAAATATATCTTGAAAGCGCAAATATGAAACATTGTCAGCGGAAGCATTTATGTTAAGATCACCAACGAGAACCACCTGTAACTTCAGTTCTATGCTGTGTTCAAGCAGCGTTTCTGAGAAATGCAGAAAGTCATTTACGGATCCAGACGGAGGACGGTACAAGAGAGCAAACAAAATATCACATTGAAAATAACCACCCTGGATATTTCAGTACCACTGTCGCTTTCGATTAAACAAAATGCCACATTTTTTTATACTATAATAAAATCCAAATAAATATAATGTAATAAATATAACATGAAAACTCTAAATTATAAATGCAAAAAAAAAACGTAACGCTCAGTCTGCTGATTGCAATGGGCCCCAGCTGTTTTCGCCAACACACGTGTGTTCCCCTAGATTAAAAAGGCACGTCATGTAAAAAGGCGCGTCATTCTCTCATTTTACATATTTTTTCGGTGGCTCGTAGGAGACGAGCGCATTTTTTTTTTGGTTATACGCAGTTACTTGGGCAGTGTGAAGTCACGCTAACTGAACTCTTTTTCAACGCTATTTGAAAACAGCGCCCTTCAACCGTCGCCGACGGAGCCCCAAGTATGTCCGTGAAAGACAGGGCCATTTCCAGCACCATGAGGCCTGACGAGTACGTGGTGAGGAACAAAGTGCAGCGGGAAAAGAGCATTTATGCTTTAAAACTACTCGAAGGATCATTTGGGAGTGATGACACCTCCGACCACCAGTTCCTCGACGTGGGATGCGGTCCTGGAGACGTCACGCGCGACTGCCTTCTTCCCCTCTGCCCTCCGTGCCGAAGGATCGTGGCCGTTGACGTGTCCGAGGACATGGTGAAGTACGCCAAAGAGCATTTCGCCCATCCCAAGATCTGCTACGATGTCCTGGACATTGGATCTAAGGATGTGTCAGACTTCGTCGAGCGCCACGGAGAGTTTGATCGCGTCTACTCTTTCTTTTCATTGCACTGGATCACGGACCAAGAAACGGTCTTGAAAAATGTCGCCAAGTTGATGAAACCCGGAGGAGGCTGTCTTCTTCTTTTTACGGCTTCCAGTCCTATGATGCGCTTTCGGAAAAAAATGGCCAAAATGGAGCGTTGGCAGAAGTACAGAAAGGTATGGAAACATTCGCATCTTTTCGTGTATATTTTTATCATCTAGAGACCTTGTTTCAGGTGTTACACAGAAGGCAAGCTCATCGCTTTTGCTTTTGGGTTCCCAAGAGTTACGGTGTGATTTTGTTGGAGCAAAAATCAGGTCACCAAAACATCTGCTTCCTCTGATATCTCGCTGGCCCAATGACCGTACTGGCAAATTAAAATCCACAAATATTTATTTTATTTTTCTTCCATCAAGAAAGATGGTAGCTGGAACAAAAAGCTGCAACAAGTCAAACTTGACGAGATCCCAGCTCCAAGATGAAAACTTTGAACGTAATATATCATAAGTCAATTAAAATTTTAACAAAAAAACAATCATGACACTGAAACTTTTAAGAATAAACATATATTTTCGCTGTAAGAATAAATAGACATTTTACGAGGTTGAAAATGACCATGTGCTGGTGTCCCATTGGCCACTGGAGTGACTGGCGCAAGGACTCTTGATCAAAACAATATGCAGTGCTTAGAGACATACTCGCTCTCCCAGCATAACCCTCCCCCCCCCCCCCCCCCCTTGCTCTAGAGCATCGTACTCTAGAGCCCAAGACAAAAAAGGAAGGTAACAATATCGCAACGAAAATTCGCAATCGTATCGTTAACATCCCACATGTCAGTAATGTTGGCAACCAAGGTAAGGCCCACCGATCCTTCGTAAGAATGACAACTTGCTGCACCCGACTGCGTTTACTAAAGTTAGACAATGCTTGACGAGGCAGGTGTAGCCATGCCGTGCTGTTCACAGAGGGTGTTCAGAACGTGTTCGCAGCTGCCAAGACTGGCAGTATTGATGGTGTAGAATGCACGCTTCACAGGCACTATTCAAACTATACTCTGTTTCACATTAAGACGTACCGCAGGAAAGGCTACAAGCGCGAGCTTCTTGCTCTAGGGCACATCTTGGCGGCACCAGCTCTCGTGCGTAACGAGCAGCTCCCAACCCTATGAGCTCGCGCTTCTAGCCTTCTCTGCGGTACAACACAAGGTGAAGCGGAGTATAGCAATCAGCACGTACTCAGTGAGAATTCTCCTATGGCCGCCAGGGATTGCCCCTTTTACGAACTGTTCCCCTTGTTTCTTTGTACTCAGATCTGTGCGGGCTGTGTTCCTCCGAGCATAGACCTAGCGGACCAAGCGGACCAAGGAGCCCTCATCGCTTACCTGATGTACCTCCTGAAGACCGCCGGGTTGATGCCCACAACATACGAGCTGCTTCGACTGCAGCCTCTGTACACCAGCCTGGAGAAAGTGATTGGTGAGCATCCCTGGCGTCAAATAAGGTGCCACGGGAAGTTAGATGATGGGCACATACAGAAACCTATTTTATTTTCTACGACAATCTTTCTCCCCCAAAATCGGTCCTCGAAGACATAGTATGCTGAAGTCTGACGCAAATCTCTTACTTATATATGCATAAGTTTGACCTTGACTCAAATTAATTTTGTTTTTTCACTTGCGAGATGATCATTACTTTATTGATATTCACAAATGCGTTACGTATGTGAGCAGTGGTAAAGCAACATGAGTAAAACGCGACAAATTGGTTATGCCTTGCTGATTTAAAGTAGACACTTCTATAAACGTTTGCAAGTTCGGCCTCTGGAAGCCGCCATCTTGCTGCTGGTGTGCGTAGATCATCTGATAGCCGAGCGTTGCTGATTCGTACCCACGGTTAACAGACTGGCGCCCAAGCGCTGAATGAGGTGGCGTCATTAGAGAAGGTCAACGCAGGGCACAAATTCGACACGACAATTGCGTCAACGTTCGTCTGAAACTTGACTCGAAGCCGAGAGCTGACGCTGCACTTGTTTCCAATCTGCATTGGCCTTTTCTGAAGACACTATCTCATTTAGCACTAGGGCTTTGTTATCTAGGAGGTCTTGCCTGAACTCTTAACCTGTCGCCGACTATACAGGCTATACCTTCATTAAATGCTTCGACGATTGTTTTAAGCAATGCAAATATCTCTGATCTTATCGACAATATTTGTAATACTTGAGGGTGCTGTTACTGTCAACATGCCTAACTGCTCTGGCCTTACGAATGGCAGTACACGTTCAAAATAAATATAAATTAGTAAATAAATGTATGCGCAAAGACCGTAATCTATACCACGTAGACCATCTCGTCTGGGCAGTTCGAGCTGAATGAAGTAAATGAGCTATAGTCCATAGCAACTCAAGCAGGTAGGGCTAGGGTAAGACGGACCCGGGAGGAGAAAGCAGACGGAAAGGCTAAAGAGAGGATGAGGTTTCTCTCTCCCTTCTACATCGTTCCGTCTTTTTCCTCCTCCTCGGCCCGTCTTACTTTCGCCCCACCTTCTTGAGTTGCAACGGACTACGCGATCATATCAACCGTTTAAACAACATTTCCGGGGGCAATTATGCTCACACAAGAAGAAGACGTCGATCGACACGGTCATTAAAAACTACGTCTACATGTCCCTAAATGCGGATCATAGACGAAACTCGTTCTAGCCTAAAAGTCCTCAATCGCCCAATGCTTTTAACTCTCAATCGTCTGATTTCCTCAAACCCTAAAACGTAAACTTTGGCACAGCAACCTTCATCCTTCAAAAGGTGAACGACAGTGGTCTTTACCTGTCGTTTGGGCCACAAGATTGCTGTAAGGCGAGGTGAAACGGTGGTGCGGTGATTATTTCTTAATCATTGTTTGTTTCGTGTCGTCCCCAACACCGCAACGGTGAAAAGTCGTGGACTGAGACATTTGTTGTTATTGAAATCCTTTATTTCACGAAAGATGACGAGGAGAAGGTGCATACCCCTTATCCGGGGTTCCAAGCGCGGCAACGGCTTGCAGAGCACAGCCTACGAGCAGTCTCTGCCCGCAGGCCTCCTCACTCCTCAGCCCCGCTTCCCACATCTCAAGAGTAAAATCACACACTGGCACGAGTCCTAGGATCTTCTTACACACCCAAGCCAGATGATGAATGTCCGCCCATTGCGCCCCGCAGAAGGGACAGCTTGGTGCCGCGAAGCGTTCCGGGTACCACACATACAGCTGGGCCGGTTTTCTCGAAGCGATGGTAAACCCATTTTAGTAAACCGCGGTGCCTAGGAAGGAAAAAGTACCTAGGTTCTGTAATAAGTGGCTGAATATAGAACAACAATAATTATTTTTGATTGGGCAGTAAGATGCGCCATCTATCGGTGAAACAAGCCAGCCATTTGTTTATCCTCTTTTTCCGCTGGTTGTTATCGATCTAGTATGGTATTTTAAGTCAAAATATAGTAATGTTGTACTTGAAGACCAATTTATTTGCTTCAGATGGTACGAAAAAATTTTAGCTACTATGCTAGAGTTTGTCGACGAATATTCGAAAGTGTAAGAAACATTTCCTTCAATATGTTTCGCCATAAACAACGCATAACTTTCCAGTGTGCCTTCCAGTCTGGCAACGCCGGTGCTGTAGTCTCGTTTGGTTCCTTGCGACGCACGTTTCTGCAATTCCTGCTAATCTCAACTGTTTGCCCCCTTTTCCTTTTGCCCAACCGATCCACCGGTGACGAGAAGCTAAGCTTCTCGTCACCGTTGAATTGCTGGCCACCGGGGATATGTAGAAACCTCGATGCTGTCGGCATACTGTCGGCGCACTAAGCACAAAAAGCAGTACAATGTCCCAGCTGTTCACCCGGAACGAAGACTTATAACCCCTTTCTAAACAAAGTAATCGATGCTCACAAGTTGGCGTGCATAGTGTAACAAATTAAACGTGTTCGTATAAATATATTCCAACACTCGTTCGCAAAACATTTTTTTGCTCACCATAAAAACACTTGCTAGGCTTATGTACCGTCATATGTCTTGGATCCCGGACTGCTGAAGGGTGATGCGTTCGCGGAATGCTGCCGTCGGTTAGTTTAGTAGTCCCTCTGAACTACCGCTTTGCTTGACGTGCTAATAGGCTGATGGTGCATCATTAATATAACAGCCGGATCGAAATGAATGTTCAGCAGAACCAAGCAAAACTATTAGCCCTCATTAAGCGACGTCGCGGCCATTTTGCTTGTAGGTACTGCTCATCCCTAGGCGCCCCTGCTCTCCCAGTCACGTGACCTAGAATTCCCTCTTCTAGGGACAATAGTTAACTTTAGCCCACGGTTCGCGTTCGAGAAAACGGGCCCTGGACTGGTGTCACAACCGTGTCCGCTTGCAGTTTTTGTCACACAGACTCTTCTTCCCTCGTCAGTGGCCTGCTAGGCTCAGGAACCGACATCCTACCCTGCTTTCTGACCTTCAAGAATTTATTATATGGTAGCCCATAATCCAATGCCTCTGGGGTTGGAGTGAGCCCCGGTTTGACACATCTCAGGCCGCGGCGCCTCATTGCCCGCTCTCCCCATATGGCCTGCAGCCCGAATCAAATGAACCCCCGTAACATTAGCCTTCGCTAAGATTTTCATCGCAGGTCGCCCCAGTATGCTGCAAGCGTAATTCCTTGCACGCTTTTTGAGAGTCAAATATTATCGTAGCCCTAGGGCCCTAAACTCGTCAAACACAAAGTTGCAGCCAAAAGGTCGCGGAGCGTGCTGATTGGACGTCGGCGACAGAAGCGCGAAGTCATTGTCGTGATCGTCCAATCGGTGCGCTCCGTCAACTTCGGCCCCAACTTTGTGTTTGACGAGTTAAGGGCCACTAGAGTAGCACACGATCACCAAAACAAGCGCCGCCTCCTCCGCTTGCTCCGCCGAGCGCGCCCGAATCGAAGCGATCCTTACCACGCGCCCCTGAGCATCCGCCACAGCAGTTGTCGCTACGCCCGACACGGGACCGGCCTCGTCTACGTTGCCTTCCTTGCTGCCCCTGGACCAAAACAAGGCTGCGGTGAGCGCCTGTCTCCGTTCTACCTCCCGGTCTGGGTACATGTTGCGAGGAATTCTACTAAACACAAACCTTTACCTTACTTCGTATTCCATAACGCCCCCGGTCTCCTCCCCTCTCGAGAGCCTTCGCAACCGGCATCTCAAGTTTGTCTAAAAGCCACCTACGGTTAGTCGTCACCTCAAGCCTCCTGAGCTGAGAGATCAATTGCTCTATGTGGAGCTTCTCAATGCTGTTATGTACCCCCTGCTTAAGTAGCCCCTCCGTAGCTTTCCGTTCCGGTAGCCCCGATGCATTCTTCAAAGCCTTTCGTATGAAGACATTTAGCCTCTGCATCTCCGTCTTGTTAAGTTGTAAATACGGAGTCCCGTATGTCAACCTGGAGATAATGAAGGCCTGGACGAGCTGGACCGCCTTGTTCTTTTTTATGCCACGCTTTTTATTCCTAATCCTTCTCAAGCCACCACACACCTGCGTAGTCATGGTGTCCAGTCTGTCCAGGGTTGGCTTGTTCCCTCTGCCTTGCTGAATGTGCTGCCCCAATATCCACACACCCTCCGGCTTCGGCACAGCCATGCCCCCTATGTTTATGTGTATATGCTTTCAAAATCTCTCCCTCGAATTTCGAAGAATCAATAGCTCGGACTATTACAGAGCACAATTCAAACCACACTCTCTGGCATAGCAATTCACAATGTCCGCCGCCCTTTGCAAGTGCTCCTCAATTTCCGCGTCACTGCTCGCCCTGCACCATAGAATGACATCATCCACGTAAATCGCGTGTTCCACCCGCGGTACGGCCCCCAAGGCTCCCAGTAGGCCCCGCATGGCGAGGTTGAAGAGCAGCGTTGAGAGAACTTTTTACTGCGGTTTGCCCCTAGGGCCCAGATTGTAAGTCTTAGACTTAATATTCCCAAGCGTGAGTGTGGCCGCCCTTACTGTGAGAAAACTTCGCACACAATCGCGCATCCTCCTTCCACAGTTGATTTGGCTGAGTCCCCGGAGGATACTGTCCTGAGAGACATTATCAAAGCCCCCTTCAGGTCCAGCGCGAGTATTCATCTCGTCTGTCCCTTCCGAGGGTCCTCCGATTATCTTTATGCATCCACAGCAGCACATCCTGGGTAGACGTGTGGGGTCTAAACCCAAACTGTGTGTTTGAAAGCAGCTGTCTCTCGTCTATGTACCTCAACAGTCTCGAATTTAACACCCTCTCAAACGTCTTCCCAAGCAGGACGTAAGCGAGATCGGGGAGAGATTTTTTAACTTTCGCTCCTTCTTAGGTTTCAAAATAAAACGAGCATCGGCCACCTTCCACGCCTGCGGCGTCGCGCCATTTTCTCGAAAATGCTCATTAAAGTGCCTCACCAGCTCCTCCACATCCCCTTCTCCCAGGTTGTAGAGAAGCTTGGCCGTGACAGAGTCCGGACCCGGGGCAGCGTTCTTCCTCATCACTCCCAGCTCGTATTCCAACTCCCACACACTGACAGGTCTGTCCAACTCAGGGTTTTCCTCTCCCGAGTAGTCTATTTGCTCCCCCGGCGGCTCGAGGCAGAGATACCTCCCTCGGTTCAGGATCTGCTTTTGATCCCCTTGGCTTTCGTAGATCAACCCAGCGGCACGTATGCTCGTCGCAGACTTAGTTCGCCCCGGGTCGATAAGCGCCCTGTGCAGCATCCACGCATGAGCTGTACTTAGACTTCCTCTGATCCTGTCATATAGACCATACCAATTTTGCCTGGCTAGCCTATCCGCGTAATCCTCGGTTTTATCCGTAATTTTCTGTATCCACTTCCTCAGCTTCCTATTATGGCGCTGCCTCTTCCACCTCTTGGTCAACGCCCGTCGGGCCTCCCACAGATGCAGAAGATGCGTGTCCACCTCAGGATTTTTGTCCGTAAGATCCACCTCCGTAACGAGAGGTTTCAAACTGGCTACCGCCAACTTGGTCCACTTCTCGATACTGTCAGTTGAGGCCATCGTTTCGCCTCTCTGCCTTCGCCACCGGTTCTAGTCCGTGATTCTCACCCTGCCTATACTTCGCTTGTAGCCGGTTCTGTGGATGGTCGTCTCCAGAATACAGTGATCACTACCAAGCTGTTCCGTCAGATTCCTCCACTCCGCGCTTTCCACGTTCCTGACAAGGTCAAGTCCGGGTAGGTTTCCCTGCATGAAACGGTGCCAGTCCGGGTCGGCTGGTGCGCTTCGGTCAGGAGAGTGAGTCGTTCCCTCTTGATCCACTCCGCCAGTCGTCTTATTGGGCGTCACAAATTTGCATCCCCACGCCGGACGAGCCCCACGATTATCACCGGGTCCTTCCCAGCCTCTTTCAGCGCCGAAGATATCAAATGTCGAAAGTACGTCCTATGGCTCTTCGGGTGGTCGTAGGCATTCAAACCGTGCACCCCACTGTCCCCCTTTTTCGCTGGTATGACCGTAAGAAAGCAGCACGAGACACCGCATCCGTCAGAATCATACTTCGTTGCGGAGTACGAGCGTAGTGACGTAGCGATCCCCCTCAAACGTCACATAATCCTTGATCTTAACCGGATTCCTCCCAAGGTTCTTGCAGCAGTATGACCGCCGGGGGTTCGGTTTCTTGCGGGACCCGCAAGCCAAGAGCTGCTTCCGCCCCATTCCCCAGCAGTTCCACTGCCAGATTTTTACCTCTGGATCCTTAGACTTGCGCATGATTCGGCATCAGACAAGTCCACGTCCTGTGGCCCATCGATCTTCCTCCTTTTCTTCGTGTCATGATAAAAAAACTCGCCTGCTTCTGCTCCAGCGTCCTTCCCAGGTTTTCCAGCCTCGTAACTCTGTGCGTGTGTAACATCAGTTGGCCAGTGACGAATTCCTGCATCCCGAGAACCGCGCGTTGAACCGCCGCCTCCACCATGCCATGAATCTGCTTGACCGTGACAGCCTCGTTCCTCCGTTTCTCATTTTCCTTCTTAAGCTCCCCGATGGCCTTCTTGCAATCCACTAAGTCCTTCTTTCTTTTTGCATTTTGGCGCTGAGAACCACGTGCGACTTGGGGGTCGGCTTGAGCTAACCCACTCGTCCTCCCGCCTTCGGAAGTTCGGGCCGCTTTCCCCGATCACTTGGGTCAGTGTGAATCTCACGCTTGTCGCCTCCGCCGTTCGTCCTCCTTCTCGCCGCGGTGTAGATGTAACTTGAGCCTTTCTCTTCTGATAGCCGGCAGACCAGCTCCTCGACCGCTCACCTGGCCTTGACGTGCTCCGGGCCGAATCCCTGGAGAGCCAGCGCACCTGCGTCTCGCTGGCGCGTTGTTTCCCACTGCTTTGTCTCTTCTCCTTGTCCGTCCTGGCCTCCTCGTAAATTTTCTCCGAACAGGACCTATCATAGGCCTTATGTGCACCCCCCGCCCCCCCACCCCCGCAGAAGGCACATTTCGGCTCACACACATGCCCCTCCCACATTGGCTGTGCCGCATATCAAATAGCGAAACCGGCCGATTTGCTGCAAACCATAGATATTCAATGACCCACCTCGCCGCAGTTGAGGCATGGTGCCTTAGTCTTTTTATAGATGAAGCACGGGGTTTCAAGCCGAATGAATCTCACCATGAAAGGGACCTTGTTTCCCACGAAGATGATAACAAACGAATGCGATCTTCCGAGCCTCCGCGCTTCAAGAATTTCGTACCCGAAAGGCTTGGTCTTCTGTCTCATCTGCTCATCGGTCAAATCCAGGCTAACTCCGTGAATTACGCCCCCACATGCGTCTTCTCTCGGCGAAACGTGGTACGCCTGGACACCTAGTTGTCCGACCAAAAAGTTCAGCTTCCTGATTCCCGCCACGGCCTCCGCCTCCGTCAACTCGTTCGTGCACACCATGATCGTGTTTTGCGCTTCGAGCAAGCGTACAACGGTTCCGTCCTCCAGTTCTTTCGTCAGAGAGTTGCGTACCGCCTCCCCTACTTGGCTATTGTATTGCTTCAAGTCGATCGCAACGCGTCTAGGCCTGATAATGACTTTATGCTTGAACTCCGTTATACTCGGCAACCGCAGGGGTTTCCTCGGCTTGGGCTTCTTATTTGCATGGGCCTCCCTGGCCCCCTTGCCTTCCTGGTCTTCGTCGACGGGGATTTCCGTCCCACCCTTGTTTTCCTTCTTCTTTCTTTGCAGCACTTGCACCCAGTTTTCCCGGGTGCTTCGGATTACTTGTATCCCAGGGTGGCCCCTAGGTCTTCTGCCGGGAATGGCTGCTGTTCCGGGTCAAAAACAACACGCGCCATTTCTTCTGGGTTATGGCCGGCCACTGGACCGCCCATTAGCTTCCTCAGAGGCTTGTTTTCATTTCCATTTTCAGGCAACCCTCGAACGAGGAAGCGTCTTGAGATTGGGTTCAGCGAGGCGGCTGTACCGACAGCACCCCGCCCCACGCGCCTGGCCGAGTCAGGCCTTCCGACGGAGTGCTGTAGATCACGTTCCTCAACTCCTCCGCGGTTCGCGGAGCCCGGAGAAAGTTGACCGTTCTCGATGGTGTCTGGAACGCGTCTCGGACTGAGACAAAAATAATTAATTATGACCACACTCAATTAAATTTCATGTCACGAAACACTCGAAATGTGTGTTTATTTGAGTTATCTCTAAGCAGAGGTGTAATATTTTGTGTTTGACTATGGTATTTTTGCATAAACTTAACATATCAGCAATATTTATAGATGCCACCTTTACCTTTTTTACACACATTGGCCCAATAAAACAATTCTGGGCCTGTAGAGGCGGGTCCTCTAAAAATTATAACCGCCTAAATATTTTTTTCCAGAGTATCAAATGGCTGGTAATATCCTGACAACCATCGTAACAGAGGAAGAACGGTCTCTCCTGCTCGAAGATGTCACCGAGCAAGCGAAAGAGTGGTGGGCTCAGAAAGAAGCCGGCGGCTCACCTTTCGATTGTCAGGTGTTCCTGGTGCACGCCCTCAAGCCTAGGTCGTAGGCGGCCTGCCCATTCATGTAACCACCTGCAGTCAGAGTTTTGTCAAATAAAGTCGGGGTATAGACGCAAAGGTACCGATGAGTCCATGCGTACTGCCCGCGGTGCATTCGAAACACCAGACGTCTATCTCACTTTGTATCCATCCTTGGACCTGGAGGTGATGCCGCAAGCCATATCGAGCTTTAGTGAACGGTGGCAGAAGCTGTGGGCACTGTCAAGTTGTGGTTAGTGACTTATAGGTTTTAATCAGTTAGTCGAGACACAGCTGTATCGTTGGAAGCACGAATACAAATTGGTCCTAAAAAATAATTAAATGAAAGTAAACCATAAATGCACAAATATATACAATCAAGAAAGAGAAACGAACGCAAAAGTTACAAGTGGGGGAGGCTAAATCCAACTCACGAGTTTGGTGTAGATCACTGGCTGCAGGCTGGTGTAGATGCCATCGGGGTGGGTTCATTCGGGTTCCGAACAGCGCTTCGGTATTGAGTTATCTTTTGGAGTTGGCGGGGTCTTGATTTGCACCGGGATGTTTCGTTCTTGCTGGTTGCGAGAATTGCAGACCGTCCTTGCTCCCAACAAGATCCGGCCAGTTGCAAGGTGGATTGGCGCCGAGACCCGTCGGGAAGCAGCAGACTTGGTTCTTAGACATCTTGAGGGCCAACCGACAATTGAGGTCCAAGTTGAACTAGAGCACTGCACGGGCCGGAATTTTTAGGCCCGGCCCGACCCGGCCCGGTAGAGACACGGCCCGAGCCCGGCCCGAGCCCGACAGAATTTTTAATTTCTAGGCCCGGCCCGACCCGGCCCGGAAGAGACACGGCCCGGGCCCGGCCCGAGCCCGACAGAATTTTCATTTCTAGGCTCCGCCCGAACCGGCCCGATGGCTGTAGCCCGAAACAACCCATTCCCGTTTGAACCCGTCCCGTTTCGACCGGTCCCCGAAACGAGCTCCCCATTTGAACCCGCCCTGTTTCGACCCATTTTTTAAACGCCCTTCCCATATGAACCCGTCCCGTTTCGACCAGTTCCCTAAATGCCCTTCTCGTTTGAATTTGTCCTGTTTCGACCCATTCCCTAAACGCCCTTCTTATTTTAACCAGTTTCCGAAACACCCTTTGCGTTTGAACGCGTCCCGTTTCAACCTACTTTTATAAGGCCCTGCACATCGCAACCTCTTCGCAAAAAGTCTCCATCGTTCTAAGCCTGGTCTGCGCACCTTTTCTGTTTAAGAATATGTTCTGAAGTAGCTTTACATGTCAACGCGTTCTTAAAATACACAATCCTTTCAGGCAAGCTTAAGTTTAATATATTCCTACTTAACCCCTTAAAACGTTTTTTTTTTCAAGATGGTTCCTAAAACGTGCCAGCGCGGAACGGACTATGTACACTGCGCGACACTGATACCGCGAACACGACGTTGGCTCTTTTTTCGAATTTTACTTCGAAATGGTGTTAGTAGGCACCAAAGTATACCGCTTAGGTCTGTGGCCTAGATGAGCACTTCTAAAGACACTAATAGTTTTGAAAACAGCGTTTTGATTCTATGAGATAAACATAAAAACACGAGGATCGCTTGTTCGCGCTAATATAGTGTCGCGCTCTGTGCAATAAGGGAGTCTTAGAATAACGTACTCAAGCACTTTGGGCAAGCTAAAATTAGCATCGCCATAGGTTTTACATCGCAACGCTATTTTTACGGTACCCAAAGCGCTTGCGTACGTTTTTCTAAATCTTCCTAATAGTGAACTAGATATTTTTGAGAGCGATGAATCAGACAGGTTGACAAGCATATGACCGGGACTTTATTTTGTTTACAATTTATAACACTGAACCCTCGCTCACACAGAAAACGCTTGAAGGCTTTCTAGCTTCAAGACGTCTTTTAGTTATTATTTTTAACGACGCTGTAGGGAATTTGCACTTCGCTTTTTTTTTGTGTGTTTTGTATTCAATGAATCTAAAAGATTAATGAGCAAACTTCTTGCTATCAACAACAATTTCTGATTTACGGCACAAGATTGCCCAGGCACGGCCCGGGCCGGCCCGGGCCGGCGCGGCCCGATAACTTTTTTGTTGAAGCCCGAGCCCGGCCCGGGCCCGAGAAAATACGTGCTACCCGGCCCGAGCCCGGCCCGAGGGCCGGGCCGGGCTCGGGCTTTCGGGCTGGCCCGGGCCCGTGCAGTGCTCTAGGTCCAACGCTTTCGCACTCCCAGCCTGGTTCGATTCTCCGGCGCCGCTCGCTCTCACGCCGCTTGCGTCCTTTTCTTTTCGTCTTCCCGCCCACACTTCTTTTTCATTCGTTCGGGGTCGGCCCTGACACTGCCCTGTTCACCCTTGCGAACTTCATGGTCATTTCAGGCTGATGGCACGAGCCCATACTCACTCCTAGTCAGTGGCGTCACTAGGGTCAGCGGCACCCCGTGCGGTAACCCGTAGCGACGCCACTACTCCTAGGTATGAAACATTATCCGTGATGCGTGATCCAATTTTATGTTTGGGTATTTTAAGTGTCCGCCAAATTTGGCGGTAAAAAAATTCGCAAAATTTGGCGGAAAATTTTCAGCAACCTTTGGTGGTAAAATTTTCCGCTAAATTTGGCGGGAAAAGTTTTCACTAAATTTTGCGGGACATTTTCCCAATTTGTCCGGAAAGTGTTTCGCTATATTTACCGGAAAACTTTACCGCTAAATTTAGCGGGTCGATGGGCTTATGACGTCACAGCCACGTGTGACGTCACACGGGGCTGCGCGCGTTGTATTATGAGATTTTTTAGGGAGTTTTAGCGAGTCGTTTTTCAAGCACACGGTTCTGAAATCACGAACGGTACAGCTGGTGCGTTCCGTGAAACCGTATGTCAAATTTGACATACTTTTGCGGATCGTGAAAGTGGCGCGACCGTGTAAACGATGATGATGATCGTGCTTAACGGTGGCGCTATCTTCTGGTAAAGATGTGAAACATTCTGCAACGTGTAAATCAGTAACGACGGTGGCGGACACCGTGGTGGCGGTTGTGTTTCCGGCGTACGACTGATGTAAACAAGACGGCCGACGTAACATTTGCCGGTCGGAATTTCAAGAACTGTGAAGCTAGATAGAATAAAAAGTGTCTGAACGACCGTAAAGGTATGTGGTGTGTCTCCGTCATCTTGAACTTGAACGATCGTTCACGTTCTGTGCCGTCGAACCAAATCATTTCGTCTGCTCGCGGTCGCCACGGCAGCTAGTCTGTCCGCAGATCGCTAAAATTTACTAGCATTTGCAGTTCACAGCATTCGCGATCGCTTAACATTGTGAGCAGTTCTCAAAAAGATTTGGTTCAACCCCTCAAATGAAGCAGACTAACAGGACGGCAAATCGCCTCCCGCTCTCCTAAGCCTAACGCTCGGCTGGGTCGGCGAACACGGTCGCCGAACCGACCGCCACCTTTTTTTTTTTTACCCGAGTCGTGAATCGTGAACGGTGCTGACTGCGTTGCGGTAACGACTCCAGCGGCCGGAATGGGAGAAACGAACGAGAAGAGCTTCCCGTGGGGAAACGGCCCATAGAAGCCTACCGCAGCGCCGCCGTGACCGGCTTGTGTACTCGTCTGCTTGCGGGTACCCTCGATTTGCGACAGATGGCGCTGCGGCGAGAGGAAAAAAATCGGAATCGGACTTGCATGGAAATTTATGGGAAAGTGCGCAAAATGAACCGAGAGCACGACAGTTCTCTATTGAAAATCCACGAGAAACCATCTCCGTCAGTTTAGCCGGTCGCCACCGGTAGCCCACCTGGTGTGAGAGTTCGCGGTGCTCCACATAGATGGCGCCACAGAAAAAGAGAAAACCGAGGGGTACACAATCCGGTCGCTCGTTTGGCTCTTGTTTCCTCACCTGTCTATCTTACACCCTGTTCCCAACATCCCGAACGACTCGCGCGCGCATGCGCCGTGGCGTCGCGGATGCGTTCGAGGGAGAACCGTTCGTGTGGAAACGACCTGCTAAAACTCCCTTTTGGTCCCGCCGACGCCGGATCTTTTGTGACATGGGCTTCTAAATCGCGTTAAAAAAAGCGTTCACCCCACGCTGAAAGTGCGGTGGGAGCAAAGCTATCGTCAGACCAATGAACCGCCCCCCTTTCATAAGCTGACCCAGTTCTCCGCGCGGGGATGTGGACGAGCGTGATCACGTGTTTGTGTTTAATTGGGTATGTACGTTTCGGATTTGACGTTTCCAACGCGCGCCAAATGTGCTGACTTTTTCGGCCGCTCCCCGTACACCAGATGCTTGCAGTAACAAGAGATCTGCCATGATATGTTTAATTGGATATGTGCGTTTCGGATTTGCATTTTGCGACGCGCACCAAATGTGCTGGCTTTTGCAGCCACTCCCCGTACACCAGATTCTCGCAGTAACAAAACATCTGCCATGACACGGTAAACTTTTGCAGCTGTTACAGCGGATGTTCTTATCAAAAGTTCGTAAAAAACGTTTTGCTATTTTTTTTTTTTTTTTTCATAGCCGAAGTGCAGGCGTAAGAACTACTGGTGTGGGCAGACAGCAACTCTGAAATAAATGTATCTTAACCCTTCGAATAAAGTTGGAAGTCACCGAATCTGCACCAAGTTGTGTTGTTTTCCTTGTCGTTTGTTGTCGTTGTCGTTTATTGCCGTTGTCGGTTGCTGTCCTTGTCATTTCCTGTCGTTGTCGTTCGTTGTTTTCGTTGTCGTTCACGGTTGTCGTTGTTGTTCTTTGTTTGTTGTTGAAGTCGCCTGGGTGTGTTATTATTAGCTTTTCTGAGCTCTGAAAGAAAGCTGCACATAACGTGTCTGCCGTAGTCGAGAGACACGTCGAACGTATCCGAGATACGCGCAGAATATGCGGGGCATATCCGGCAGATACCGTACCGGTATCCGTAGGATATCTTCCCCGTGAGTGTAGGTGTAATAATCCCGTCAATCTCCCGCTAAATTTAGCGGGGAAAGCGGCGTCAAGTGACGTCACGTGACCTATACACCATGGGCCTATACGTCAACTCAGTTTCCCCGCCAAATAGAGCGGGAAAATTCACGTCTTTTTGGCCAAAACATAAATTCAGTTTCCCTACTAAATTTAGCGGGAAAGTTATTGTCTTGTGACCCAGACACCAATCCACTTTCCCCGCTAAATTTAGCGGGGAAATTCACGTCTCGTGACCTCACGTCCCCTGACCTATACAGCCATTCGGTTTCCACGATAAATTTAGCGGGAAAACATACGTCATATGTCACACCAATATACATTTTACGCATTATAGGACTTCAAAAGTAACAATCGCGTCCAGATTTTTTAAGTGTCTAGATGGTTTACAATTGTTTGAAACACGTGGTTACGGAGGAAGGAAGCCCTCTCCTACTGAAAGATGTGACAGAGGAATCGACCAAATGGTGGGCCGAAAAAGATGCCGGCGACTCGCCCCTCGATGGTCAAAGTGTTCCTTGCGCACGCCTACAAGCCTCGGTTGCCAAGGGTTTTCGCAGCCATGTAAGAATCTGCCGACTGGAGCCATAGGAACCGTGCGCATCTAATTCAAGCCCCGACCAGGGCGCCCCTAGCGGCAAACGGGTCCATTGCATCGGGGAGCTTCTGCCAGCCGCTGCGTTGGTTGTGCGTTGTAGTGGGTTAGCGCTGTAATTTCTGAGATGGCTATTCCGCACCAAGAAAGCCGTAACAATTGCTGCGTGGTCGGCTGCAACAGTACGTCAAAGATCGCGCACGGCACGAAGTACTACATCGTCCCTTCGGAGCCGTACGAGGCGGAGTACTGCGCGGCCTGGGTGCGACTTATGCGTCCATACAGGTTAGTGACGTTTCTTACCTTCCAGTTCGCGCTTTGTTTAAGCTGCTGACGAATAATACAATTAACTTTTTTTCTATTCTAGCGACGATGCGACAGCATCGACACCGACGGCAAACTCTAAAGTATGCGGCAGATACTTCACCGGAATCGAGAAGCGGAATGCGGTCGCCATTCTAAGCCTACCCTGGATGTTTCCATCAGCCTACAAAAAGATGGTAGTGGGAATCGCGGAACGGCGCTAAAAAAAATTGCCCAGTTATTGTCAAGCTGATTCAGAAATAAACGTGCATAATTACCACAGTCCACTCAACACCAACTGCATTTTTTTGCGGGCGCGCTTAATTTTGTTAGTGGAGTACGGCGCGCCGTGACATCCACTTGTCCGTCGAAACGGACATTCTTCACGTCGTACACGCGGCCAGATTCACGAAAGAGTTTTCCCTTCTTCATATTGGTACCACGGAAGAAGCTTTCTGGATTCGTAACCGCCTTAAACCCCGTCGTAATCACCCCGGGAACACTGTCCGCTGTGCTGCTCATCACCATTGCTTCCCCCCGATGATTCTGCACCGGCTACCGAAGAAGCTTTCCGGATTCGTAATCGCCCACTGTCCTCTGTGGCGTTCGGTGCTATTACTTCCCGATGATTCTGCGCCGACGGCACCGGCTACCGAAGGAACTTTCCGAAATCGTAAATGCCTTAAATTCCTTCGTAATCATGACGGGGACACTGCCTGCCGTGCTGTTCGTCGCCATTGCTCCCCGATGCTCCTGCGGCGGCTACCGGTAGGTCGCGGCGGACAATAGGCGACCGCCGCGACACGGCCGGCT
Source organism: Ixodes scapularis (assembly GCF_016920785.2). Classification (NCBI taxonomy): domain Eukaryota; kingdom Metazoa; phylum Arthropoda; class Arachnida; order Ixodida; family Ixodidae; genus Ixodes; species Ixodes scapularis. Next base: position 49,109,952 of record NW_024609880.1, on the reverse strand, counting down.
TGCTCGTTTCCTATGGTATTTAAAAATAATATCTGTAGATACTGTTAGAAATACCCTGGCCCTTACTTTTCAGTTTTATTTTATACTCAATTTCATTTATCTCCTCTCAAGGCATAACAGATAGGAGTGAGGTTCTGCAACTTACATGAAAAAGCAAAAAAGCAATGAAATACAAGAATACAAAATTACTACGAAACATCGTTTAACAAATCAGTAATTGTTATTCTAAAATCAGCAGTGTTGGTAACTGTAACAATAACCACAAAATGGCAATTCTAAGGACTGGAAGTTATTCTTTTTTTATATACAGGGTGTTTCACGAAAGGTGGACAAATTCGATATTGCAAAAACTACGCGTCAAAAAGGAAAAAACGGCTTGTGTCGTTTTGGTCCTGGGCCAGGGGTCTATTTACAAAAATTATTAAAGTCCGGGATAATTAAGTTGTTAATTATTTTTGCGTAATTAACTTTTAATATTGTGCTTTAAGGACATGGTTTCCATTAGAAAATTGCTCATCATAATAAAAAAAAAACTAAATCAACAAATTACAGAACGATAGAAGGCACACAAAGCATTTTACGACTTTCTGAAAAACCGCACAAATTCGACGTGTTTTTAAGTTTCGGTTTGCTATCGGAGCGCATCTCGGCCCCGACGGCACCGCGCCCCGTGGAGAAATAGTGCAGCCAGCCTCTGCTGCGTCGCGCGAGGACAGCGCAGCAGAGGTTGGTTGCACTCTTTCTATAAACCGAGGGCAGTTAAACAACAAACAAGGAACAACAACGACAACCATCAACGACAACGGCAACAAACGACAACGACCATAAACAACGACGTCAACAAACGACAAGGACAACAACACAACACGGTGCAGATTCGGTGTCTTCCAACTTTATTTGAAGGATTAAGAGACATTTATTTCAGAATTTTTGTATGCCCTCATGTGTAGTTTTTACATCCGCACTTCGGTTATACAAAAACAAAAGAGGGCAAAGCGTTTCTTTTTTTTTTTTTTTTTTGCGAATTCTCGTTAAGGGCATTTGCTGTAACAGCTGTAAAAGCTGCCGCATCATATCACATCTCTTGTTGCTGCAAGTATCCGGTGTACGGACAGCGGCCGCAAAAACCAGCGCATTTGCCGCGCCTCGAAAAATGTATATCCGAAGCGTACGTACCTAACTGGGCACGCAAACGTAACTAAAAAAATAAAAAGCTTTATATCCATTCTTTTAGAGCTCAATTACATGTGAAGTTTCAAGAATACAGTAAAACCAGCGGCCGTTGTCTTGGTGTTGCCACCTCGGGGGCGCCCTCCTGTGACGAAGCGGGAAGGATACGAGCTGAAGACGCGCTGTGTAATAGCACGGAGCGGCTATGTTAGTTCGCATCTATGCCAATTAAATTCGGGTTATTTATAAAGAATTGTGTAAGATGTTATTGTGAGTAATCTTTCTAATGAGTGATTGCGGCTTCGAAATTGCTTTTTTGTATTTAAACAAAACCGCAGGATGTTCAACTGGAGCTTCACATTACAGCTTGCGCGGCGAGCGTCAAGGCTATTCACGGCCTCTCTGATTCTTCCTCTTTTTTTTTTTTTGTATCTGCGGAGGCTCCTGTAGAAAAGGGTTTTGCATTCACTAGAGTGAATGACGTGTTGCCATCTTAGCTGTGCACGCGCACAGCTGTGTCGCAAAGCGCCGCACACTTCTTTTAGCGACATTGAGTCAGCAACTAAGGCTTAGCTCATCCCGCATCGAATACGCGGCAAAGAATATTGTCATATCGTGACTTCTGCTCGAAAGAAAAGCAGATAATTTCATAACTTCATAAATTCTCGGCCAGGGCCCGACAAATTCTGCTGATTGATTAATTTGTTCTGTACAAGTTTTGCTGAGAACTCTTTACAAATTTAAAATCGCCCACTGAGACGCGCATCACGCATTTTGCGCAATACATTGGGTACGCGAAATTAACCTTACAACCGGTCGAAATTCATAGCAGGTGTACTGTACCTCGTTTTTTTTGGACGATGAAGTGTCACCGACTTACTAGATCTAACAGACCTCGATCGCGAGATGGCCTCGCACGTTTCACATCGACCGGGTAAATAATCGGGGATTTAGATGAAACGACTTCGGAAGCCAGCCACCATTTATTTCTGCCCGTTATATTAGGGGAATGTTGTTTACTGGTTTACACAATTCAAAAAGGAATCAATAAAGTGAACGCCCGTCTTGCAGAACGAAGGTTATCCTGGGTTCCATTCCAATCAGAGACATGGCATCACGCTACATCATGCATGACTCTTCACGAACCTCGAGTGTCACTATTATTAAAACCAACCTGGAGTTGACACCTCTAGCCGTTAGAACCAAACTAGCCCGTCTTGCTTTCCTTCATGGCATCTACTACTCATCGTCAGAATTTCGTAGCCTCCATCTTACATTTCAAAGCGCCGCGATCATCCACTAAAAACTCAGCCTCCCTTCTTCAGAACAAAAAAATTTCAAAATCCCCCCCCCCCCCCCCCCCCCCCCCCCCATTTTTACTTGCTATTGCCGACTGGAATTCCCCTACCCGCTCACATCGTCCATGAAACTGGTATTAACAAATTTCGCGACATTTGTAATTCTCATTTGTAAACTGTGATCAGTGAATGTTTTTTGTGATTTTGCTGTTTACCTTTTATTATTGTGCATTGAATGTTGTATATATTCCCCCCCTCATGTAATGTATCCCAATTGGGATACCTTTGAGGAAATAAAATTTGATATGATCTGATCTTAAGGTACAAGTCACCCGTCACCGTCGACTCGAAAAAGAACGGGCCGACGACACCCTCTCGCCACATGCCTCATTACATGACGATTTTCCGCGATTGAACAGCATGCTCGGCCGACCAGTGTGGGTTCGTGTCAGACCAGAACCTGCAGTTTTGCTTGTTGACGCGGCCCTCAAGATGCAAAACGGTTTCGTCCGTGAACAAGAGCCCAGCTGGTTGCTGGGGTCGGCCTGAATCCGCGCCAGCTCGTCTTCGCAAAACTGCACTTGCCGTGCGTCCTCCTCCGGATTCAGCTCGTGCGGGAGCTGCGCTTTGAACGGGTACAATCGCCGGCGAAGCACCCGCCACACGAAGGCTTACGCTGAGCAGACGGGCAGCACGCTTGATCAAGAGGTGGGGCTCCGCTTCGAAAGCGTCGAGAACGGCTTGCTGCTTTCTTCGTTTCGGCGATGTTTCTACACGGTTCGGAGATTCGTTTTTCACAGTTTCCGTTTTGAGCAAGCCTTCTCACCTACTTGATGATAGTGGACCGAACGGGTGATCTTTCGTTGAAGGCGGCCCGGCACATCGCTAGCACTCCCTTGAAGCTTCCTGTCTGTGTATACGAAAGGACCACCTGGAACCTCTCCTTAGAGCTCAGTTGTTGCATGGTGAGGCGTTGAACAAAAGAACTAAAAAAAAAACAGCGAAGAGAAATGAAGTGAACGCACCGACGCAAAAGCGCGAACGTCAAATTGCGAAAGCAGTCGATGTACGAAGCAAGAATCTTTGCAGAGGAAGGTACGTTATTTCTGGGGCAGCATTTGGCAGTTTTATTTCTTAATATTTATGGCGTGACACTTTCTGCATTGTGAAAGTCAACTTAAACCCCAAACAACCTTTTTTTTTTTTTTGGAAAATATCCCGCGGAACCAAAAACTCGAATAAAAGCGCGCTTTTTCGCTCGGCGCGTCCAGTCACCGTCCAGTTAAAGCGCTAGATATCCTGACTTATGCAAGTATCGTCATTGTTTCATCGCGCCGCGGGCCCTCCTATTGAGTGCCGGCAACGCGTCGCTATTTTCGGCTCATGGCGCATCCCACATCCAGACGCGCACGCTTCTATTGGTCTGCTGTGGCTGCCAGTGAAAAGGCGCCGTTTGCGAGCACGCTCCCATTGCTCTACTGTAGATGCCGGCGCCGCGCCGCCGCTACAAACTAGATTGGTGGTGGCGCTCCGCCATTTTTGGCTCAAGCGCGTCCCAGCATACACCAGCTTGGCGGTACTTGTTTATAAAATTTAAATTCTTCCAGCGTTTTACGTCCAGTGAATATGAAGCGCCATTTCTGGATAAGGCAAAAAAAAAATCTTGTAGACCCTGAGATGGGGAATAATAAAAAAAACGGACGTCCGTTTTTTTTTTTGTTTTTTTTTTATTGTTTCCCATCTCAGGGTCTACAAGATGTCGATTAATTACCGGCTCGCCTGCAGATTCAGAATCAGAAGGCGTTTTTATTGCCACAAATACAAGGTGAAGGTGAGGGGAATATGCCGAGTGACATCTTCGTCTGGGCATGTGGCACTAGGAAAGAGGATGAGGGAGGAAAAAATCTACACATATACGTTCAGCTTCGCTTCTAGCACGAAGTTTAGGAGACTAAGCTGGCCGTTTTCTTAGTCTGATGACTTCTTTGGGTGAACCCAGTCATCCAGGTTCTCGGCATATATGGGTTTGAACTTGGTCCGAATTTGTTGATAGTAGGGTCATTTTCATAAGAGATGAGTCATGCCCCCTTTTATGTTGTTCGTGCATTAAGTGCACGCGCTGGAGCGTCTTCCTTTGCTCCATGCGACAATGCGTGCCGGTGAGCGGGTGGCGCCTGCCATGATGTGGGTGAGGAGGACCTTTTCCCTTCTTCCGATCCCTCTCGGTAGAAGGTCGGGCGTGTGGGGAAGGCTTTCCCACAATCTTGTTCTGTAGCTCTCCTTGATTAGGATCTTTTCCTCGTCAGGATCATATTCTTCGTCACCACATAGCGTCTTCCCATTACCGGGTGCGGCGTATCCGTGGTCGTGTGGTTGTGAGGATGTGGGTGCTTCCCCCCGCTCGCGAAAACAAGCGAGCGCCGCGCGAGCGAGTTTATGCACCTTTTCATTACCGGGGATTTCTGCATGGCCCGGGATCCAACCTGTCTTGATGGTGGTGCCGAGTTGACGTAGTTCGGCTGGCATTTTTTTTAAATTTCCTTGACCTTCCTGCTTGCGCTGGAGCCTTTCTTACACTTTCGTACTGCCTCCTTGGAGTCTGAAGAGCCTGAGTTCCCTCGGGCATAGGTCTTGCCGTTGATGCGCGAAGAGGTTCAAAGCCAGGAGGTTGGCTTCGAGCTCTCCTCCCTCGATCGTGGTTCTTGTGGGTAGTTGGCAGCATTCCGTGACCCCCGCAGCGGGGGCAAGAAACGCCGCTGCCACAGCGGTCGTCGGTGTGTCATCTCTTGCGTGGTCTGTGTATACTGCCAGGATCTCGCTCCGGTCGGTCCAGTGCTCCACCATCTTTCGGTGTGCCTTGGCGATCCGCTCGTTCCTTTATTCGTCCCTTTTCTCGTCTTTAAAGGGGTTATGACACGAAAATTAAACGGATAGATTATTCTTGAAATGGAATGCTCATAGGCTACTTAGTATATACACCAAGTTACGCAATTTTTAGAGCTCTGATAATTGCAATATTCAATTTACGAATTTTTATCATTTTCATCTGGCGACTAGGCAACACTGCTCGAGTTAGTCACACCATGGTGTCCATAAACCACGTGACCATGAACACTCTCTCATTCTAGGCGCCCCCATGATCGCCCAAGCTCTTCTCGTCGCGGTACGAACAAAACCGCTCAAACAGCTCGGTAAACTGAAAGCTATTCTCGCTCTCGCCCCCCGGCCGGTTGACCTTCCACCCCGCATGCGCCTGCGAGATATTCCCGGACGACGGTGACCACGGTGAACTCGTCGTCGCTGGAGCTCGTCGCCAGCGGGTCGCAGTCAAAATGAACAGCTTCCAACATCTCTTGATAGCAATCACTCTCATCGCTGCTGCGATCAATGTCGAACACTTCGACAAGGCGATCGATGCCGTAGACGTAATCGTTAAAGACCTGATGCTGGAAACGTGGAAGGTAAACGAGGAAGCTGAGAGTTGATATGCCAAGAGAGCCGAGTCTGTGAGTGCGTGCAAGTAGACACCGCGCTAGAGGCTGGCTACGTCATCAGCCTCCAGGTCCGCCCGGATCTGCCCCTCCGAGGGGCCCGCATATAAATCGATTTATCCACGAAATTATCGCGCCTTTTTCAAAACAAATTTAGCAGGATTATAGGAACATACAATGGGTCCTAGCAGTATGGTTATGTAATATTTTATTTTTGGCGTGTCATAACCCCTTTAAGAGGCCTCCTTTCGGTGATGTCTGCCATGTCTTCCCACAGCGGGAGCCATTCCGGCAGGTTTTGTAGGTCTTCTGGGTTGTTGCCTAGCAGCCCCAGGATCTGTCTTACTTGCTTTGTGTATTCTTCGTGCGCCACGACCCTGGCCTGGGCCGCGTCCGGTAAGGTGTTGAGCTGCGCCCATTTCTCTAATTTTATCTTTTTAGTAAAAAAAATGAAAGCCGTTTACAATTCCTGTAACGCCGGATTAGAGCGCAGCTCTTGAGGAGGGTGGAAGGGTCAAATCAAAAAAGTCAAATTGGACGTTTTAGTGATTTATACAGCGTAAGGTTGTTCTGCCAGTAGGGGCGACACTGGTTTACACTGTAGATGAGCAATTTAGCCAGTGCAGTACAACTGCTAGCCTGGGGTCTTTAAAGGGGAACTCCGCCGATTTCTTCATGGTCCCCAATTTGCTTGAAATTTTACTAAACTCGCCGAACAACATCGCCAAAATAGTATCCCGAATATTAGGTCAAAATAATTTTTTTTCACGAAGTTATTGAATTTACAATTCTGGTCCTCACCGTGTTTTTCAAACTGAAAGTCTCTACTAGAAACAATGAAAAAGTGACGTCAGTGGAAGTGTAGGGGTTCTCTTTGGACTGTAGAATTTGTTCCCAACTGATTCGAAGCAGTTTCATGGTGTCAAATGAATGCTTTCAAAGCTCGCTCCAGTCCCCGCGCTCCAGCACGGAACGAATGATTGGCATATTCCGTTTTTTAGACTGCTCGCCCGACTGGCAAGCTGACCTTCCAATGACGTCACGGCCCTGAAAAGGGCGGGTATATTTGAATGTTTGTTTTTGCATAGAATAGAATAGAATAGAATAGTTTTATTTTCCAATACACACATTTTCAAAAAGTACAATGACGAGCCGGTGTAAGCCTCAGGGGCTTGTGTACCTGGCTCAGCGCAGTAGGTGACAAATTCAGTATGTGTAACATTAGTATAAAATGCTCACTCAGCATCGAAGTACTTATTCAAGGAAAAAACAAACATTTTAAGCAGGGACCAAGAAAAAATGAGCGAAAGACGGCATCACACTGCAGAACAATACGCACTGTCCTGAAAAAAAAAAAAAAAATCAAAGGGAAAAGAGGAAACCACCATCTAGCACTCGTTCACTGGTCTAAATTCCGCAGTGCTTTTTTAAGTTTTTGTTTTGATGTGGCGACAAACAGGGACTCTGGCATGCTGTTGAATACATGGGGCACATAATAAATACGCGTACGTTCCCCATATTTAGTTCGAATTCGCGGCATGTTAAATCGAAGTGATTGTCTCATTGGTCGGCCTGGAGTGTACGGAGTTATAAAATTTGAGTTCCAAAAGTGTCGCAGTATCACTGTCTCCTTAAATAACCCCAAAAAAGACGGCAATTTTAATTCTTTAAATATACAGGGGCTAGAGACCTCGGCCCGGTCAAACGCAATACTTCTTAAAATACCCTTCAGTAAAGAATCAACTCTATCTCGCCAAAATAGAGAACACCTAGCAATGAGGGTTATACCGTATCGAATGTAACTATAAGCCAAAGCATGTGTGATTATCTTTCGTACCGTAAAAGGCATGAACATTTTAACGTTGTAAAGACAGCACGAAACACTTCTTAACCGTTTACACAAGTGCATCATATGCGTAGACCACGATAAATCGCTATCAAAATGGATCCCTAAGTACTTTACTGAATTGACATGCTGAAGAGGAATGCAATCACATGACCTGCAACTAGAATTGTGAAGAGCGACAGTAGTCGATAGTTCGACCTTTTTTTGTGGGTTTTTAAAACGAACTAGCTTCGTCTTTGAGGAATTCACTCGGATTAAGTTTGACTGAAACCAGTCCATTGCGAGAACAAGGTCTTTTTGTAATTTTTCAATAGCAACACCATAATTCGCATGGCTTGAAACCAGAAGCGTATTGGAACACTCTACACTCGGAAATGGCGGATCGTCCGCATATTGGAACACTCTACACTCGGAAATGGCGGAGGGAAAATCATTCACGTATAAATTAAATAATAAAGGCGACAAAACTGAGCCTTGTGGCACCCCGGCCGTAAGGCACACTCTACTGCTCTTGAGCTCTCTAAAAGTCACAACCTGGGACCGTCCTGAACAGTACCCTTTTAGAATTGAAAGAAAAGGGCCCCTGAAACCGAGTCTGTACAGTTTGTGAAAAAGAATTTTGTGATTTATGCTGTCAAAGGCTTGAGATACATCCAAAAAGACTGCACAAGATAGCATATTATTATCAAAACCTGCGTGTAAGCAGTCGCTGAGATTTTCCAAAAGTGCCCGCGTTCCTCGTTCCGCAACGAAACCGTACTGGCGAACAGACAGTAAAACAAACCGTTCTACGAAACTAGTCATTATTTTTGAAAGATGTTTCTCCAGAATTTGTGAAAAGCATGATAATATTGATATTGGACGATAACTTTTAACATCATCCACTTTCCCTCCTTTGTACAGTGGCTTAACAATGGCGGTTTTCATTGCTGTCGGTCAATCTCCAGTGTCAATGATACTGTTCAAGATTGCGAGGAGTGCAGGTTTAAGCTTTCCAAAGTTCCTTCGGAGATCGCGCATCCGGATCTCATCAAAACCTGGGGACTTCCTTTCCTTGAAAGAAAATAAATAATCGCGTAGCTCCCCTTCCGATATTGGAGGAAGAAAAGCTGAGACTTCATTATATTTGTGCAAGGTAATGTTAGTAGCGTCATCACGTGGCTGGAGCGCCCCGGATGTGCGAGAAAATGAGGCGTTGAATTCGTCAATTGTTTTCTGTGTAGCAGGCGCAAAAGATTTGTTTATCATATCGTCAATAGAACGTTTTTTAGTCCTACCTAGAACCCGATTTGCGCACTCCCATGTTTTTGCGGTATCGAAACGATGCCTTTGAAATTCTCCCTTGAAATGTCTGCGTTTAGAAGAACGGAGCAGGGCGGCCGCCTTGTTCCTGGCTATTTTGAACTCATCCTTTAAACTTAAATTACCTGGCGAACGTTTACAGCGTCTCCAGAGAAAATCTTTATACTTTATAGCACCTAAGACGTCTGACGTAATCCATTCATGATCCTCCTTGCGCCTTTTAATGTTTACTTTTTTTTTTTGCACGAAGACGAAAATTGCGAGAATAAGCCTACTATTGTATCGTATAGACTTGGTGCTTCCACCGAAGTCAAAAGACCATCCCAGTCGTAGTCATTCACTTTTTTATCGAACTGCGCTTGATCAATAATAGTTATTTCTCTTTTCGTAGTGCTCGAGCCCCTCCCCTTGATGTTAGGTTTTACCTGACAGGCTATGTAATAATGATCTGCCAATTTTTCTGATATTACAGCCGCTTTCACGGTGCTGTCGAAAATCCGGAGGTTAATATGGTCAATACAGGAAGAAACAAAGTTGCCACCTAAAAATTCCTCCCGCGCCGGTGCCTGTATATATGATTTTCATTTGCCGATTTCACAATAACTATTATGAATTTCACGATACTAAATAGCATACCAGAAAGGGTAAAGGCCGGTGAGTCAGAAAATATAGTTAGTTGAGGTAGCTCAAAAATCGGCGGAGTACCCCTTTAACGTGCACCACGCAGTAGTGATACACGACCGCACGCCTGTACGATGCTCATCCAGATCGAAACGGGCAGGGGTGGGGCTCGAACCCAGGATTTCTGGGTTCTGCAGCGCGAGCTTTCGCTCCACGCGCATCGAGCTGGGTGTGCGCTTCAGCCCACTCAACCACCGATCCTTTTTTTTTTTTTTTTTTATTATTTATTGTTTGATTAGACAATGGGAACAACAACAGAAAGCACACTCACGTTCAGATGTTAAAACACGTAGGCCTCTGTGCAGTCACGCGACTACTTTAAAAACTTTTTAAACACACCAATCCGTCTAGAATGAATATCCAGTCCGGAGGCTCTGACAAAGCGCGATACACTTCCCGAATATACGCGACACTTTCAATAAAGTACTCTCTAGCGGGGCGCACCTTTATATCTGCGTTGTTTACTCCTGTTCTGGTCCTCCAGAGACTTTGGAGGCCGAGAAGCATGAGCAAGTCGTACGGTACCCCATGTTCATTGACCAACGGCAAAAAACGGACGCCATGTGGGGTGAGGGGGAGGTCTTTCTTCAGCGTGCGCTGAAGAATGTCCCACAGGAAAACCGCATCCCAACAATCGAGAAATATGTGTTCTATTGTTTCGGGTTTTTTACATAGTAGACAATTGATCGACCATGGGACAAACAGACCTCTCTCCTCAAGCCACGGCTTTACAGGCAGCGCGCCGCAGTGTAGTTTAAAGAAAAAGGATTTAAACGAAGGCTTCACCGGCATTTTCTTTACCCTCTTTAAGACGTCCTGCCCTGGTGCGCCACAGTACAGTGACTTATATAAAGGTACGGTTAAAAGAACGTCTACGAGGTCTTTATACAGCCGCTTGCGACTTACTGAACTTAGATATTCCAAGGAAAAGCGTACCTTGAGCATACAAAGGAAAGTACAACTTCTCGCATGAACCGTTGAACACTAGCACATATTGGGTCACTAGACGACACCAGAAACTCAGGCAGAGAATTTTGCAAAAGAACCTGCAGAACTGTACGCAAAAATGAATCATTCTGGTCACGTAAAAACATGAACCTTGAAACAACCTGACGGATAAACAAGTGGGACAGTCCCAGACCTCCACTGCGAACAGAGCGAAACAAATTTGTACGGGAAGAGCGTTCCCAGCACGAACTCCAAATAAAAACCGCAAAAACTCTGCAGTTTCTGCACGTTTAGGCGCGACATAGGCAATGCTTGTAGTATATACCAAATTTTCGCGATCAAAAACAAATTACAGTTAGTGGCGCGCGCAAACATAGATAAATCGCGACCCCTCCAACCCTCCGCTTTCGCCCTTGCCCTATCAGTCTCTTCATTCCACATTTGAGTAGTGTCTCGGTAGTGTTCGAGCGGCACACCAAGATACTTCCCCGGCAAGGTTGTCCACTGGACGTTCAAAAAAATCCCAGGTGTAGTGGCCCAGTTACCGTGCCAGAACCCTGCACATTTGCCCCAATTTATTACACTACCAGTTTGCCTGCAAAAGCCAGCCGCGACTCTGACAACTTCACGCAAACTGTCATGGTCAGTACAAAAAACTGCTATATCATCCGCGTAAGAAAGGACTTTAACTTCGGATGACTCTAATTTAAAACCTTGTATGAATTTGTTATTAAGAAGCTTTAAACAAAAGGGTTCTAAATAAATCGCGAACAACAACGGGTATAGAGGACAACCTTGCCGCACAGAAGAGTGGACTTCGACACTTTCACTGACACTCTTATTAACTATAATTGCTGTCGAACAGTTCGCGTAAGCCATTTTTAATCCATCTAAAATAACAGAACCGACGTTTGCGTGTTCCAAAATACAAAAAAGGACATCATGCGAGACACGATCAAACGCCTTCTCTTGGTCTAGTTGCAGCATTGCAACACGACCCTCCAAAGCGTCACAACATTCTAAAATGCTTCGCGCAACATGAATGTTCGTGCATATGGTACGACCCTTTATGCCGCACGTCTGATGCGGCCCGACCAGGGATGTGATAACGCTTTGCAACCGTCTAGCTAAGACTTTCGTATATATTTTGTAGTCGACGTTCGTAAGACTTATTGGTCTATAAGACGAAACGGATAAAAGTTTGACTCGGTCGTCGGACTTTGGGACTAGTACAATATGGGACTTCAGAAAGGATGGCGGCAACAAAGATATTTCGTACGCCTCCGACAGTACCTCGTACAAAGCGTCGGCGGCTTCCTTCTTAAACGTTTTATAGAAATCGACACAGAGCCCATCCGGCCCAGGAGTTTTACCATTGGTTAAGGCCACGATTGCCGCTTCCAACTCGCTAACGCTGATAGGCGCTTCTAACTCTTCTCGTACATGCCCTTCAAGCCTGGGCATGAGTGCCAAAAATTCACTTTCAAACCCGGTACCTTTCTGAGCGCAGTGACCAAGCAGATCGCGGTAATGTTCGACAAAAGCTCGCTCGATTGTCTTCTGATCGCGCGTTATCAGATTACTGTAACAAATTTCTTTTATCTCATTTCGATGAGCATGCCTCTTCTCATCGCTCACCGCACGCTTCGTTGGCCTTTCGCCCAGCCACAGCTTTTCTGATCGCGACCGCACGATAGCCCCTCGGTATCTTTCACAATCGAGTATTTCGAGCTGATTTTTTATATCTCTAATTTCTTTTTCAAACTCGCCCGGCTTCACGCCGTCTTCCTCTAAAAGAAAATTAAGCTGGCTCCGTAGCTTTTCCTCTTTTTGCCGCCTTTGATAACTAATAACACTGCTCCTTTCAATGGCAGTAAGTTTTACGCCTTCTTCAAAAAGCTCCCAGCGCACCCCCCACATAGTCGGTTCATCCTCGCGGAACTTTCTGAACAAGTCATCTACTTTTTCTCTGAATACTTCATCGTTCACAAGACTACTATTCATCTTCCAAAGCGACCAATTCCACCTTGGCTTTCTAACTTTGTCGCCAAGGATGAACATGACTAAAGCGTGGTCACTGAAAGAAACTGGCAATACAGAATACTGATCGCATAACGGGACAAGATCGAGCGAAACATAGGCCCTGTCGAGACGAGCATGACTAGAGCCTTGAAAATGTGTAAAATGGACGCTGCTTTTTGAGGAAACGTGCGCAATGTCCTCCAATGAATTACCCATGATAACATCATTTAAATAAAAAGCACTTTGGTCACGAACTCGGGTCATATTCGCACGATCCTCAGGCGCGCAAACACAATTAAAGTCCCCCAGGAAAATAACTACCTTATCGCAGTTAAGATACTGACTTACGCCTTCAAAAAAAACTTGCGCTCACGCTCGCTGGTCGGTGCATAGACACAAATGACGCGCCACTCAATATTCGAAAAGAAAAAATCGCATAAAACAAAACGGCCATACGCGCAAGAAAGCATAGCAGTATCGACAACATCCAGAGACCGACGAATAAACAAACAACATCCCCCCAATGTTCCCACAGCGTGCGAAACACATACATTAAAAAGAGTTCGGAAAGGTTGCACCATACGATCTGTCTGTTCTAGACTCTCGACTTTGGTTTCCTGAATGGCGATGATGTCCAGATCGTTCTCGGCGAACAGTCGACTTAGTTGGTACTGCCGACGCCTCGCTGCAAGCCCGCGGACATTAAAGGGGCACTGACACATCAAAATCATATTTTTTTTTTTATTATCCGAAACGATTGAAAACGATGCCGGGACATTACCCTCAAAATTTGAGATTCGGGAATTCAGTATTCGTGAAGTAAAAAAACAATTTCCAAATGCCGAATTCGAAGTTCCCGCGCGATCGGCGCCGGTGCCTTGACGTCAAAAATTGAGGAGACCTGAGAGTCCACTCTCCTGTCACCACTCCCTGCTGTTGCCATGGCGACCCAAAGCGAGGAGGATAGGAGCGAGCGCCGGCTAGCGCCGGCGTTGCGGCGGGCCGGTTTTGAGCGGTGTCGCCTGTTTTCCGTTGGAGGATACAAATCCAGGAGACGGCACCACAACGAACTCCCGATTTTTGGTATTTCAAAAAGAAGGGCCGTAGTGCGTTCGCAATTGCGTTAAAAAACATGTTTTAAGATTGCCGTAATTAAATGTTATAGAGATGTCGCCTACAAAGCTTCTAAATTTCCTGACTTTTGACGTCACCGATCAAAAGAAGCGAGGAGGCGAGAGGCGGGAAAATCAAACGCCAAAAATAAAAAGACGCGCGCGCGCGCGCGGGAAAATTTTTTTTCGCGATGCGGTTTTTTTTGCGTGTCTATGACTACAACTTGCATCGTTTTAGACAATAAAAATAAATACGACCTTTGGGGTGTCAGTGCCCCTTTAAGCGTCGCAACAGGTAATGGCGCCTCTAACACCACCGCCATTCAGGAAGGGAGACAGACCGTATGGCGCTTACCTCGGAACGGACATGCGCGACGACCCGTCTCGACGCAGGCTGGCGTCTGTCCTCTAGTGGCTCCGATTCCGAGGCCCTAGGCTAACTCCGGCGCGGGCACTCACGGGGGCGGCTTGGCCGCCCTCCTGTCTTCCGCAGGAATGTGAGGCTTGAAGGGGCCACGTCGCCTCCACATAGGGGCCGCCTTTGAAGGTGGCTCCACCTTCTTCTCGGTTGGGCCAATGCCGTCGTCGTCATGCGCCCTTTTCGCCGCAGAGCTGCCCGACGAGGCGTCAGCGTCGGCCATAGGCACTTCGTCGGGCCGTCCCTCACCGGCGTCGTCACCAACGGTAACCTGCGCACCAGGCGGTGCAAGCGTTTCCACCGACGGCAGCTCCCGTTGCTCAGCTTGCTTCTCCACCATTGGTGCCGCTTCTTCCGGTCCTGAGGCCCCGCCGCCTTTAGGTTGAGAGGAGTCGTTCACCGCAGGGCCCTCGTTGCCCGGAGAACCCTTGGCAGCCTCCTCGGTCTCAGCCTCATCCATGAGGAGCTCAGATTTCTCCAAGCCCCCCACGGGCGCAGCAGCCGCCGCGTACGACCGGACGCACTGGGCGCCCTCATGGCCGAACCGGCGGCAGACACTGCACCTCGGGACACGGCACTCCTTGCGGATGTGCCCCGTCCGCTGACACCGGAGACAGAGCGGTGCCCTGCTAGGGACGACTACGAGGGCCAACTCGCCGCCCACACGAAGCTGGTGCGGGATGTCGTCTAGGGTGACTCCAGCCTTGAGTCGCAGCACCGCCGTGCGCGTCATGGTGCCGACGCTCTGGCAGCCGTCGACGCGCCACTTCTCCCTGGCCACCTCGGTAACCTTGCCGTACGGCGCCAGTGCCACCCTCACATCGTCGTCGGGCACGTTGAAGAGAAGCCAGTGCAGCTTCACACGTATGTCCTGGTGGCAGGGGTCAACGACGACGCAGCGGCGGCCCTTGACCGTCAGCTCCGGCGTTTCCAGGATCCGTGTTTTTCCCACGGGAGTCTTGAACGTTACCGCCCACACGTGGTTCATCCGGTACGCCCCGAGGGCAGAGACCTCAGGGAGCGCACCCAGACGAACCAACGCGTCGCGGAAATCTTCGATGCGGTACGGCCGCCCTTTCATGTCCGCATGCAAAAAGACGGTATTTAGAACAACAGACCCGGTTGGCAGGGGAGGCAGCATGACCTGGTAATCTTCATTATCGGAAGCCCTGATACCGCGGCCGGCGTGGGCCGCTGAGACCGCTCCTTCGGAGCCAGACATCTCACGTCCGTACGCTTCGGCGGCCGGAAGTGGAATCCCGCCACCGATCCCCCCAAGATGGAAAGGTACTGAGGAATAGGTGACACATTGAGGTCACGTGACCTCAGGGGGGTCCTCTGACGTCAGGAAAGTGACGTCACCCGAGGGGGTCACGTGACCTCAGGGGTTCGTGTGACGTCAGGGGGCTCACCTGACATGAGGGGGGTCACGTGAGCTGAGGAAGGGTCACGTGACCTCAGGGGGCATGTGACCTCGGGTTGGGTCACGTGAGCTCGGGGGTCACGTGACCTCAGGCTGGTCACGTGACCTTAAGGTGGGATCACGTGGCCTGATGGGGTCACGTGACCTCAGGGGATCACGTGACCTCGCGGTTACGCCGACGCCGCTCAAGCCGGAAACGGGCCCCTAAGGGCTGTGCTCTAAAAGGGTAGGCCCGTAATCACTCTCATTGCATGCCTATTGAGTGTCTCGAGTCTTTCCCACTGAACTTTGGTTAGATTGTAGTCTCTCGCGCCATAGCAAACCCGCGATGTCACGAGTGCCCTGAGCATGCTCTTGGCCACCTCTAGAGTCGCTCCCCCTCTAACGCTGCATAGTCTGCGGATGACTCCCAGAGCCGAGTGGCAATGTCCAGATGTCCCCCGCACCAGTTTCCTCGAAGACCACAGACCAGATTCACGAAACGATCTTACCTTACACCAAAAATGTTCGTAAGACAAAACTTAAAGGGTAACTGCAAAGAAAAAAAAGTGTTTTTTAAACACCCTAATTGGGACAAGCATGTCACAAAACAAATCTTCCGCAAAACAATTTCTTTTTTTTTTTTTCGCAATATTTACGTCACAGGACCTAATTTAGTCGGAGTCAGAACATCTTCACATTTGAAACTCCCGCTCTTTTGACCGCCGCGGAGGAGAACTACCCCCCGCCCCTCACTCTTGGATTTGCTCTTTTTTGTTGACTTGGCTGCTGAGGTTAACGACGCAGCGTCTCGACTTCCGGTAAGATCTGGCAACAAGGCTCGCTAAGCATGGCGCCGGTATTGTTTTGGTTTGACGGTACACGAGAAGCTGCGGGGTTTGCGAGCACATAGCGAAGACGTGACAAGTCTGTCGCAACCACTGAACAGGTTCTACATGTCCTGCGCAGAATCTCAAACCGTATCAGGGGGTTAAAGAACGGGAACTTCGCCAGTTTGTCACCTCCTTTATTCACGGGAAAGTGATGTATGGTTTGCCATACATCGCCGTCACCCGGACGCAGCTTCAAGCCCTAGAGTGCCTCAACCACGAGGCAAGGAGAATAACCACTGGGCACACCGCTAGCAGCACTGAAAAGCTACAGTGGCATTAATGACCTCACAGAGCTTCTTGAGACACACCTTCACACACAAGAGGTCCGCCTTCGATCCACGCACGCGGGCAGAAACACACTAGCCATGCTTAAACATGACATTACCAACCTTGCAGACCTCAACACTGGTGTTTTGAAAAAACCCGTGGCGCCATCTGTCCCACGAAATAAAAACTATTGGTATGTTACCGCGGTTACCGCCCTTCCCGACTGCTTTCGCGTTAGGCTTGCCAGGCGTAAAATGCAGGCGTACCCGGCTGCTTTCGTTATGTTGTCCGCAACAACGCAGTCGAAAAAGCGCACTTCTGTTTATTGCTGTGTTTACGATGGCCACAACAGCTACGGAAACACAGCTGGGAAGCTCCCAGTGGTAGAGTTTTACCGCTTTCCAGCAAAGCCGTACGAGGCAGAGCGTCGACGGAAATGGGTTGCAGCGGTGCAACGCGCAACGTAAGGAAACCTTTTTTTTTTTTTTTTTTGTCGCTTTTTGGTTTTTGTTTGCTCTCCATGATACAGAATTGTTTCTCGCTGGCACAGTTAGACACTGCATTTTTGTGTACAGCGGAGACGGAGACTCCTGGGAACCCGCGAATGGGCAGGCCAGGATTTGCAGCTGCCACTTCGTAGGAAACAAAAAAAGCTCCATCGCTCAGCACCCAGCTTACATCCCCACGATCATCCTTCGTCGTACAAGGCGAGATGCAACGTGACGACGGAGACACAACTGCAAAGATATGCAATGTGACGACAGAGACACATTGCTCCATGTTTGCACCACCCACGCACGCCAGCCTTGCAGGTGCGGCTCGCGCCCACGATGAGTCTCAAGTGCGCTGAAAGCTGCCGCAGCAAAAAAAAAAAAAAAATGTGTGTTATGCACAGTTGAACCGAGAAATCAGAACAAAAACAAATGAGGAGTGGAGGGGGGGTACGCGAAACCGAACCGGGTGGCACGTTCACCTGCAGCCGGACGTTGTAAACAGCAGACTTCATCTGCGCGAGGCATTTCCCTACAACTTCGCTGGGAGCTGTGGAATGAAGGACTTCTTCTTTCACGCCAAACACGTGACGGCCCGCATAAAGTTGCTCCCCTAACTTCAGTGACTTTTCTTTGAAATATTCTGCGATCCCGTCAATCCTTCTGAAGCCGCAAAAGAGCACCGTCGGATCGCACGTGCGAGCCGCCATTTTCAGATGGGAACATACCAATCGTTCTTAGGTCGACCACGGGCGGCGCTGGGGAGCGCAAGCGACGGTGGCGCCGGAGTGGCCGCCCGGAGGGTATTCCACACCGCTCCCACAGCATATGCCCCCCCGAGCAAGTAGAACGAAGACGAACATTCGTCAAGACACATATCAAGTGGACCGAAACCGCCTGCCTGGAAAAAGATATCCGCATCGTTTACACGGACGCCGCTTGTCCTCAAGATGGAACGGGTCTTGTCACCGGCTTCGGTTGAAACCACTACATCAACTCAGGAGCGACTCTATCATGCCTCAACGAAACACGTCCACAGCACGCAAGCAGAAATGCACGCTATCATTAGAGAGTTTTAGTGGACCGTTTTCATCTTCCGCTCCGCTCTAAGGGTGCCAAACTGCGCATGCGCGGCCCGCTTCGCCGGAATGGAAAGCGGAGGTCCAAAAACGCGTTTTAGTGGAGCGTTTTTCTTCAGCGTAAGAGCGTTTTGAGCGGGTTCGAAAAATTTGCTGGCGTAGCCCCACAAGTGGACGTTTATAGTACTAGTAAGACAAAAAAACCTAAGCGTTAACACCAAGAGACTAAAAGGGAGCGTGATTGTAGAGGTAGTAAAAACGAAGGCGACAATAATGAACACAAAAGAGTAGGCCCACACCTGAAGAAATATTAAGCTATAAAATATAAATATAATCGTTCCACCGTGTGTGCGAGTGAAGCCGAAGGTATAAGCATGAGCATGTTGCTCTAAACGGTACTTGCACTGCACGAGCGCGCGTGCTTATCAAGGACGCTGAAAGGCCGGCACTCGCTCTTGTAGTTTCTGCTCCACTCGAATTAAAACTGAAACAGATTTACTTATTCGAAGTAGAAAAATAAGGGAAAAGGACGAAGTTTGCGCATTGCGAGTACATCCTTTTGCGTAGTACGAGTACAGAGTTGCTCAAGGCTAGCAAGGCATCTGCAGGATGAATCCCCGCTGTTCTCAAGGAAGGAGACTTCTACTAACGAGATTAAGCTGGCGAGACATCGAATCTATGATTCGTATCCCTCGTCCCATCAAGCGCCGAAGCTTCCTTTCCGAACGCGGTTTGCTGGATATTTCCAACGTAGAAAAGAAACCCTTTAGGAGGCTATCCTGCTTAAAGAAGGACCTGGCTGTTTTGCATGCGGGCCTCCAAACACCAGCACCCGACAGATCGGCGCAGGGTGTTGCCAATCTGGCGAGACGCTTTGCATGGTTCTTCCTCGACTGGCCTATCCCAACCGTCTGTTCGTACTTGGATGAGCATTTGGACGGAACTTGTCGGTGTTCTTCAGCTCTGTGAAGCTCATCGTGGGTCACATCAACGAGAGGTTCGGCCACCTGCTCGCTGACATGAACAAACATAGGTGGTTGGCCCTGTCGAAACTGGAGCTGCGCTCACAGGTGAGATCCTGTATGGTTTTTGTAAATTTCGCGTTTCCACTGTTTCTAGCACAGCTGCTCTGTCTGGTGAAAAGTTACTTTTTCTATACGCCAAAGATGTACATGGGAAGTGTCAGGACAAGTCACGACGAGCGCGTTCGTAATCTGTGAGTATTAGTAGGCCACTTTTATGAGCCCTCTTTGCTCTACTTTACGCTCTGCGAGAAGCATCGTCCCCACCGCGCATGCGTGGCCCGCTCTGATTTGGAGCGTATAGTTAGCGGAGTGAGCGTGCGCTCCGCTTCACAAGTTGTAGAGCGGACTGCCCTCAGCGTCCTTAGCGTGATCGCTTAGATTTCAAGATGGCTGCACTTACTCAATACGCGTCGATGTTTTTCACCGTGACTCAGCTTGAAAGAGGTTGAATCAAGAAGTAAAGCGTACGCCCCGCGCGTGAAGAGTAAACCATTCGATTTGAGTTCTATGTAACACAAAAGAGCATAATTAAACGAAGTGAACGAGTATCACTTTGCGACCAGCACGGCGTCGGTAAAGTCATTGCGTTTTTGTGGACGTCCTACGGCTATGCAGTCAGATGTACGGGTGTCGTGCTTGAACGCCTATTATACCTGTGCACGCGCCCTCCTGTCGAAAATGCCACTGAAAGCTGACCACGAGCATAGAGCTCGCAAGCTGCACCCAAAGAAACCATCCCCTCTCAGCTTTATTTATTCACACTCGCTCGCAACCTTTGAATTGTTTAACTTTCCTCAAGAAATGTTTGCATCGGATTTCCTTGGTAGATTTAGAAAATAATAGAAACTTGAATGCAGCCTATTTAAAAGTGCAACCCATGGTGCCGCTAGTCTTCGAGGCCGCCTTATTTTGGCCAAGTGTCTAGGGAGCAAGAGAGCTACGTCATTGTTTGTCGCAGATGCGAGTCTAAGTGTATTAGACACGAATGCTGCGTCAATACTGAATATGAAATGGGTTCTAATCACAAGTCTCGCACTAAAAGCGATGCCCAAAATATGCCGGCCGAATATGTTACCCGGTGGTGTTCTGAAAAGAGTTACCAATAACGGTCGAAAGAAGATTCCACGTCAATTTTTTGTCTGGTGAAGACCAGACAGGCATAAACAATGCAAAATTTAGCAAACACAACCCTGGACTTCTAGGCAATAGTGGTAGATTAGAACAGTTTTCAGAAGTTTCGTTTTGAATTCCGGCGTAGCGGGCCTCGCATGCACAGTTTGACGGCCTCAAACCTTAGCAGAAATAAGGAACAACTATATATATATATATTAATTTACGATACCCAGTTTTTTACAACCCTACAATGGAAATACGCTTTATCTTAGAGGAGTAACAAGTCCCATATCACATGTTTTGGTAGTGTTTAACTGCCGTGTTGTAAGAGTGTTTTTCTTTGTCTTTTTTATTAGGCCGTCAAGGACAAGGGAACACCCCTGAAAAACTGTTGGGGTTTTGTTGACCGCACAGCATGCCCCCATATGCCGTCCATCAAAAAAATTAGAAGACCACAAGAGGGTGCTCGTCGTGAAGCAGCAGGCAGTGATGTGCGCAGACGGCATAATTTGACGGCTGGACGAAACCTACAAAGACCAAGGACATTTTTTTTGTTTGTTTAATATTAGAATGCATAAAATTATCACAGTAAATCATGTTCAAGCTTTTGTACTAAGCGAAATACCTGTCCAACTGGGCTGAAAGGCATCTAGAAATATTTTAATAAAAAACTTTTACCAACGACTCCAATTTTACTTCTCAAATGTGCGTGTGAATATTGCATCTAACCAAATTACAGTGTTACTGTTGGATTTAGCATTGTAAGAGTAGACTATGTTGCGTGGCCTTCTATATCAAGAAAAGACCGTAGCACAAGTGAGGCAGAAACTGGGCAGGAGCCTAAGCTGAAAAACGCACTTTCATAAACACACAAAATGAATAAAAAGAAGTGTATAGTCAAGCAAAATGGTTTCATGTCACCCTCCAAGGCAGATACATACACTGCGCTCCACTGTTAATACGAACACGAAAAAAATCGCTTTTATTTGCAGTTTATTTCTTTGACAGCTATTGAAAAAGCTGAAAATTTGTCGCTCAGATTAGTGCCACAAACGAGCGCTTTATTCCACACCAATAGGCAAATATCAGCCCCTCGAATTTAAGGTGAACAATGAAAACAGGATATTGAATGCTCCCGCTAACAGTGTCGCGCAGTGTACATAAACACCAAGGCACCATATCACAAATCGAAGCATACGAAGAAGAAAAGACTCATTTCATTGTGAAAAAAAAGTAGAGATATAAATGGAGCACTCGCTTTCGCTAATTTTCACTGCCTTGCTGCCTGAAGTAACCAAACAAAATATCTGTCCGTTTGCCGACTGCTTTAGTCTTTGGTCTTTAACCTTTAATTTTTGGCTCCAGAGAGCCGCGGCACCGCCCGTACCACCGAGGCCCGCGGTGCCGCGTCTAGGGAACATGTTAATGTGATGAGTATATACGTGCAAGATGACGACGACATGGGTTGTTGGTATTGGGGAGGGCGGCAGTCCGATTCGCAGACGTCCAGACTTCGTGGAGGCGGGTTGGGCGGGTGAGCAGCGAGCTGTGAGGATCTTGCACGCCGTTCGATCAGTGCACGAAGGAGCACCAGGAACATAATGGCGCTATTGCTCACTGGGGTCCACTGGGGTCAAAGAATCATGCTCCAAGGAGGTAGTCCAGCCGAAGTAGAAGCTGCCGCCTCCGAGGAACCGAGGCCCCGGGCTCAGATTGAGACACCGCCGTCGCCCGGTGTGTCATCCTCTCAACGTCGTCGTCGTCATCTCGCATAGAAAAATCGAGCCCGCTGGCTTAGACAAGGCAGCTCCTGTTCCCACCGTTCAGGGGCCATGAAAGGATTGCGGCCAGCGATTTCTCGAAGCAGCCAGAGGTTCTTGACCACCGTGAAACGTTTTCTGGGGGACGCCTTTTCAAACAAAGTCTGCGCAGCTTCTTAGTGCAGCGAGGTTCATAAGGGTCAAGCGCGCTCCCCAGCATGATTTCAAATAGCGAGCACCCACCTTTCCAGAAAAGCACCACCTTTACTGAGAGTGGAACGTACTTTTTAAAATGGCGACGATAGCGGAGCTGACGCTCCACGCTCAAATCCCAGAGCGGGTCGCGCATGCGCGATGGCGACTCCGCTTTCCACAGAGCGGAGCGGGAAACCGAAAACGGTCTACTAAAACTCTCTATTGATTATGTTCGACTCGCAAACGATTCCTCCAACAACAGCAACACCAACACCCATTTATTTATTTATTTAGATACCTTAAGGACCCCCCTGTGGGTATTACATAAGGGGTGGGTACACAGCGTAAAACAAAAGGGTAGAAAACACGCCAAAAAAAACTCGCATACAAAAAGCAAAAGCACACAAACGTAAAAGGCAAACTATACACATATAGATGGTTCGTACAAACCTAAAATAGAGACTCTAGCAAGCGTTTTTTTTTTTTTTTTTTTTTTAATTCAATGGGGTCATGAGTGATGGCGACGTTCTCGGGAAGGTTGTTCCCATCAATGGCAGTGCGTGGAAAAAAAAATGAATTCTGGAAGGTGACGGTTCTTGCTTTGGGGCGTCTTACGCCGAGGTTATGACCCGTACGACGAAGCCGGTCTTCTGAAAATATGGTGTATGATGACCGGAGGCACTGGCTGTAGTAAAATTTGTGGAAAATAAATAGCCTAGCTAGTTTACGACGGACAGAAAGGACAGGAAAATTTGCACGGATTTTAAGATTACTTACGCTAGAAAAGGAAGAGTAATCTGAGTAGATAAAACGTATTGCACGATTCTGGTGTGATTCAATGTTATTGATGAGATAGGCCTGATGCGGGTCCCAGATGGCAGATGCGTACTCCAGTTTAGGACGGACAAGGGATCAGTAAGCAAGCAGCTTTGGATGAGGAGGGGCTAGCTTAAAGTTACGCTTTAAGAAGCCTAGAGAGCGATTAGCAGTGGAGATAACGTGACTGATATGAGTGGCTCAGGAAAGATCACATGAGAGGTGGACTCCGAGATACTTATAGGAAAGGCTTTTCTGCAGAGGTACAGTGCTAATCATACTTGTCTATAACGCGCGAGCGTGCGGCTTTCTCCGGGGAGCGCTAGACTGGTGGCATTCGGGGAAACTAAGCTAGTCACGTGGCGCAACATGGAAAGGCCCGCTCGAAGGGTGTCGTCCTGCCCACTCTATCAGCTGGCGGCGAACGCGGAAGGATGCTCACACGCTTTTTACAAACATCATTGCTCGAACAATAAACACACTAAAGCATGAAGGCGTATCAACGATGTCGTCATCAAAAAACGAATATATATCATAAAGCATTTACTTTTATCGCTTATCAAGCTGATAGAGTGGGCAGGACACCCCTCGAGCGGGCCGTTCTATGTTGCGCCACGTGACTAGCTTAATTTCCGCGAATGCCACCACTCTAGCGCTCCCCGGAGAAAGCCGCTCGCTCGCGCGTTATAGAGAAGTGTGATTAGCCCTGTACGTTATTAAGTGAGTAGGAAAACACGGAGGGGTTTACACGACGTGTAAATGACACGGGCTGGCATTTCTGAACGTTAAGAGACATCTGCCATTCTTCGCACCATGCTTGAATGCGTATGAGGTCATCTTGAATGAGTTGGTGGTCCGAAGGGTTAGTTACTTGCTGGTAGATGACGCAATCGTCAGCGAAGAGGCGAATATGCGACGTGATTGATACGGGTAGGTCGTTAATATATGTAGAAATAAGGTGGTACAAGGACCGATCCCTGATGAACGCCTAAGGTGACTTCGGCAATAGAGGATGACGACTGGTTAACGGTAACAAATTGATGTCCATGCGTAAGAAAGCTAATGATCCAGTTCAAAATCGTGGGATCTAAGTTAAGTTGAGTAAGCTTGTATATGAGACGTCTGTGAGGGACCTTATCGAAGGCTTTAGCAATGTCTAGAAAGATGGCGTCAGTTTGAATGTTAGAGTCGAGGTTAACATGCAGGTCATGGACGAATGACGCGAGTTGAGTTTCACAGGGGACGTTTTTTCAGAAGCCGTGTTGGGGGGAATCTCTAACAAGTGATGAATGACTTTGGGGTAGATGATATGCTCCATTAGTTTACACGACACGCTTGTTAGGGAGATGGGACGGTAGTTAGAAGGGGAGCTCTTGTTTCCGTTTTTGTAGATTGGGACGATGTTCCCCACCTTCCAGTTGTATGGTAGAGAACCAGTAGAAAGTGACTGTAAAAAAAGCTTTGCCAATATTACGCTAGATATATCTTTAGTATTCTTCAACACTTTTAGATTTATTTCGTCAATACCCGCTGATGAAGAAATCTTAAGGGTGTCGATGATCTTCACAATGCCAGCCAGCTCAAACGTGATCCCAACCATGGATGTAGGAAAGGCAGGAGCAGCCATAGAGAACATATCATTGCACTCTTGTGTAAACACTGAACAAAAAACATCATTGAATTTTTCTGCACATTTGTCATCAGGAACCAAAGAGTCATTGTCGTTTTTAAGATTGATTACAATATCAGGTTTAAGATTAAAAACTTTTCAAAACTTTTTTGGGTTGCTCTGCAGCATGCATCGGAGATCAGCATTATAAAATGCTCGTTTTTGTGTTCTGATTACGCTCCATGGTTCTGGCTTTACGAAAGTCTCTTTTTTTTTTTTTCATGCTTAAACGTTTTAGGGTGCCATTAAACCATGGAGCAGATGCGCTTTCGAAGAATGTCACAGTTGGGATGAAACGTTCAGCTAGTTGTTGCATTTTAGATTCGTACATTGTCCAATTTTCGAAGACAGACCAATTATCAAAGTCTAGCTATCATAAAGACATCTAGGAATTTTCTTAGCTCAGTATTCATTCCTTGGTAATTCCCTTTCTCGTATAGTTTTACGGTTTTGTTCCGCTTCGGTTTTGGTTGAATATTTAATGAAAATGTCCAGTAAATCACCTTATGGTCACTTATTTCGTGTAGATAGTTTATCGACTTTAAAGAGTCAGGATAAGAAACAAGAATGAGGTCAAGGATGTTAGAAGAGTGGGTGGTTGATCGTGTGGGTTTAGTTACAAGCTGTGAAAGATCGAAATTGAGGCAAAACTTAACGAAACCAGTCGCTTCACTCGTATCAAGGGGAACTGAAACGGATAAGGCGGATCAATCGATAGAAGGGTAATTAAAATCACCGAATAGCAGAATACTGGATTTGTGATATTTAAGGTACAATTCGTTGAAAGCGTTATTGAGGTTAATTAGAAAAGATGGATCGCTGTGAGGGGGTCGGTAGCATACACCAATAAGGAGCGAAACATGTTGAACCGTGCAAGAAAGCAATAGCATTTCCAACGGTGAAGAGACGTTTACTAGGTTGCACAAAAAACTATTTTTTATCGCAATCAAGACCCCCCCTCCCCGGCCACTTGCCCTATCTTTGCGGAATATATTAAACCCAGAAGTGGCCGTAAAAATTTCTGCATCAGTTACTGATGATGACAGCCATGTTTCAGTAAGCGCAATAATGTCACAATCGGTGGATGCAATTAGGCTACATATCTCGTCTTGTTTAGAAATCACGCTTCTTATATTTTTGTAAATAAAGGACAGAGGCTTTGGCGGTGTGGGTTCATGACCGCGACGACAAGATCGGGTTTGCTAAGAAGGACACTCTTTTACGGTGCTTGACGCGTCATCAAAAAAGTACCCTTTTGCCCAATGTGGAGCGTTTTGAGACGTAAGGAAAAGGGCATAGCTTGGTTACGTGCGAAAGTTAACAAATTCTTCCTAGCAAGCTGAACCTAAGGCGAGAAATCTTCACTTACAGCGAGCCTAGTGTCCTTGAATTTTTTTTACCTTGAGAAAAAATTCGTTCTTTGGTTTTTTTGAAGAGCAAATTTCACAATTATCGGGCGGTTCTGATCGGGACGACATCGACCAAATCGGTGGGCACCCTCGATGCCGTCTGGCATGATGTTGATATCAAGATGTTGTGAACAAAGGTTTATTATTTTCTGTTCCGACTCTGCCCACGTTTCCCTATCAGAGTCAGGGAGGCCAAAAAAAAAAAAAAGATACGAGCGCCGCGATCTATTTTCCGAGCCATCTACGCGTTCAGCCAGAGTCGCTAAACTATCAGTAAGGGTTGTCGTGACACCGCGGAGTTCATCAAGGTCATTTCGGATTGAATTAAAATTAAAAAAAGTCCTGCTCTATTCACGTCATTCTGTCAGACAGAGCGTTGACCGTCTTGTCAGTGAGTGTAAGTTTGTTTTTGATTGCTTTCAGCTCGTCGAGTACAGTTGTTTGGCCGGCGTCAAGTTTAGTCAGCACCGCCATCATAGCTTCTGTGGTGACAGGGCCGGGATTTACCTCTACATCTCCACAAAGAAGCAACAACTGCCGTACGGCGGCAGTACACGCAGACACAATGGCAAGACAACACTGGGGGCCTGGTAGCAAGAGCAAACACCTATTACTACTCTTTTTCGTAAAAAGGCAGCAGGAATTACGTACCTGTACGTACAAGACGGAGGGCGAGTTAGTACTTATCTCGATAGCGATGCCACCAGGCCCACAGTCCGGCGCGGTCGATGCTTCCTCGTTTATAGGCGAGTCCATTGCTGGCGATGCCGCTTGGCTTGTAAACTGGCCGAAGATAGTGACACAGTTGGAAACGCCGAAAAACAGGCCAGTGGAGTTGATAGCACCGTCATCCCAAGATCAATCAGATGGACCATACCACGCACGTGCCGGGCAAAAGCCAGACAGAGCCGCGGGCTCAGCGAAGAAAGCGTTGAAGATTAGAATCTGTACGAACAAGACGAAGGGCGAGTCAGTACTTATCTTGGTAGCGATGCCACCAGGCCCACCACATCCACATCTTTTCAGATTCTCAAGCTGCACATCGGGCTTGTGCGGATGTTCGGCACACCGACGTTGCTGTTGAGCACCTCAGGCTCTCCATGCCACACTTACATGCTCTCGGGCACGACCTCACGATACACTGGGTACCCGGACACTCCAGAATACCCGGCAACGAAAAAGCTCACCGCCTCGCACGCTCGCTCTTACTATCCGTGCAGGCCAGAACAAGATCCGAAGATACAGTCCGCCTTCCTCACGAACAAGTAGAGCTCCGTGCACTACCACCCTAACCAGCGGAAGAGATATTCAAGGCACGGCACTACCGCAGAGCCTACCTACCTCTTGGCTACCGCTAATCCCCTCCTTACACCCTTGCCTCCTTCTGAACCCTTCTCTCTCCGGCAGCTTGTCAAGCTCCGCCAAATTCAGACCGGAACCATCCTCACTCCTTACCTGCTACAGCGGTTTCGTCAGCACAGAAGCAGCCACCGCGAAAAGGGCAGTGGTGCTGCTACCACCAAACTTCCTTGTACATGCACATTGTGCCATAAAAACGCTGATCTGGAGCACCTGCTCTGGGACTGCCCGCTATACTCGGAGCCCCGAACCCGAACCTTGGCTACCATCCAGCAGAGTTTCAGGCCTATCTCGCTGCATGCCTGGGCCTGCCCAGACCCCTCCTTCCCCAAAGTGACTGCTATCGAATTCGGGCGATCGCTGCTCGCATACATGGATGGATGGTAGGATGGATGGATGAATCCAGCTGAGCCCTTTGGATCGGGCGGTAGCTTACGCCACCTAGCCATTTTGTTTTACCATTTAAGCTTAGAATATTTAAATGTGAAAACTATATTCACTCCGCACTGAAACGAAAGTGAGGCTATAAAACCCCCTTGCCATCAGTTAATAAGAAAATACCTACTTTTCTCTCACTTTCTGCCACCATTCTCTTAATCTTTGCTTGGTAATCTCTGCTGTCTTGAAATCCACTTTTCTTTCGCTGTCTCTAAAACCCAATGAATCCATTAAATCTATGTTGTCTTCGGTTGGCATAGGGTGAAACCCTTTGCAGTAGAGTATCAAGTGCTCAGCCGTCTCGTCCTCCTATCCACAAGCAGCGCACACTATATCCAGTTCCTGGTACTTCGCTCTGTATGTTCTAGTTCGCAAAACACCTGTCCTTGTCACAAACAACGAAGAGCTTCCCCTAGAATTATCATAAATGCTTTCTTTGGCAATAAGTGTTTTGGTTAATCTATATAGCTTTCCAGAGCCGTCTTTGTCTGAATTCCCTCTAGTCACCGATCTCTTTCTGTAGCCTTAACTTTCTTCTTAACTGAGACCTGCTGTTTCGAAACTCCACTATAGCCTAAAAACTTTCGTATTAATTTCCTAGTGCACTGTCTCCACTTTCTGTTTATACTCCTCATGCATAAATAGATGAAAACCTTTCGTGCCCATATTGCTCCCCATCCATTTGCCTCAATCGATCCTCAAATTCTATCTTGCTCACAGCTTCTCTGCCCTCAAATGACGGCCATCCCATGTCTCCTTGTACTCCCTGGTTTGGCGTTTTGCATTGTGCCCCGAAAGCCAGCCTACCTACTCCACGCTGTTTTATTTCTAGTCTTGCATGCACTTCGGATTTCATGCATATCACTGCGTTTCCAAAAGTCAAGCCAGGCACCACGACCCCTTTCCAAATCTCTCTCACCACCTCATACCTGTTGTATTTCAAAGTGCTCTATTTTTAATTACAGCTGCATTTCTGTTGCCTTTACCTATTATATACTTTCCATGTTTACTGAGATACTCAGCACCATCACATATCCATACGCCTTGATACCTCTATTTACTAGCCCTCTCAACTGTAATATTCCGTATCTTCAGCCTCTCGACTTCATCATTGTTAAAAATCATTACTGTTGATTTTTCACTACTGAATTCTAAACCTAATTCCTCTCCTTCCCTACCACAGAGGCTCATTAATTCCTGCAAATCTATCCTGTTGTTAGCCATTAGTACGATATCATCCGCATACATACATCCCAGAAAGGATTGCTAAATTTTTTGGCTATATAGCTTACTGTACGAAAGGTCGAATCCAAGCCCACTCTTCTCTAGTCTCCTTCAATCCTCTCAGATACAACATAAACAGCAAAGACGATAACGGGCGCCCCTGCATAAGGCCTCGTCTTTTCTCTATTTTCCCCGTTGCCTTTCCTTCCCGTGTTATAATCACCTTATTATCTTTGTAAATGTTCCTTAATATTGCTGTTAGTCCTTCACCTAGGTTTAAGCTCTCCACTATGTCCCACAGATTCCTTTGGTTCACATTGTCATAGGCGCCCTTGATATCCAGAAATGCCAGCCAGAGCGGTCTGTTTTCTTTCTGCGCTATTTCTATACACTGTGTTAGAGAAAATATATTCTCCTCCAACCTTCTTTGTTTCCGAAACCCGTTCTGTAACTCGCCCAGTATGCCCTCGCAATCTACCCATTCCTCCAATCTGTTCTTTATAATCTGCATTACCAACCTGTAAATAACTGGTGTCACCGTTATGGGACGATAATTCCTAATATCAGACTTATCTCCCTTTCCCTTATATATCATACTCATCCTACTAAGCCTCCATTTATCTGGAATATTTCCTTTTCTTCTCATAGTGCTCACTACCTCCCTTAGTTTTGCCTTAGATTTAGGACCCGAATTCTTCACCAGCTTGATTGGGATACCATCTGTGCCTGTCGACGTGCCACGAGGGACTTTTCGTTTCCCCTTTTCCTATTCTCTTTGTCCAAAATCCGCGATGTCACCAGCTGGACTGCTACTTCTTTCGGTTCTCCTATCTTCCACATGTACCCGTTCCCGAAATGTCTCCCCCGTCACTGCTCCTATATATCGTATCACATCATCTCTCTCTAATTGATCTCCGTGATGCGAGACTATGACCCTCTCTTTAGCTTGCGTTGTTTCACCAAGTGAGTTCAAGTGCTCCCAAAACTTCTTGGCTGCGTTTCTATTTTTCTTGTTTACATTACTTACCCATTTCTCACCCTTTCTTTGAATTTTCGCATTGATCAAACTGGATGCCTCCCGGCGACATGTTATAGACCGTTCCATTAGGGTCATAGCAGAGAGGGTAAAAGAGAAAAAAAAATGCACTCCCCCTCTCCCCCGCAAGCCGTCCGCTCCGCCGAGTGAGCTGTAGCTAGCGTCCGGCTGGCGTGCAAACTCTGTTTAAAATCGCGTCATTTTGGAACTTTCAACCGCAGATGCGCAGATTTTGGTATGCCAGTTATCGTGTAATACTATGCTAGATAAAAAAACTCACAGGGTCCAATTGCAGTATTACCTGCGTGCAAATGAAAAACAAAAATAGGGAAAACTGTGTCAGATTGGCCGGTCTCTTTGGCGAAAAGACAATCCGGTTGCAGTACCTTTTTTACTACACAAAAGTTCTTACTGGTGTAGGCCTTTAGCGATCATGAGTGGAAGTCTGAAATAATAAATAAAACCGTGCTCTCCTGCCGCAATACACGCAGTAGTTGAGGGTAGTACTGCCGGCTGACTCAACTGCTATTTAAGTAGCGGAAAAAAGATATGCTAGTTTATCATTTAGCAAAATAGAACAACCGAGACTATAGGCTGATTTTGGAGTAGCCACAACTATTCTAAGAACGCGAACCACTTCACAACGGCAGCCACGAGCGAGAGTTCGGTGTTCGGTAGAGCCCGCCGATACAGCCCAAAGATGGAGAACGGCAACCTCCCGGTTTGTCGTCTGCTAGCGGAGTCGGCGGCGTGCCCTCCCTCTCGTTTTACCCCGCCGAACCCGCTGAACTTCCCGGATGTGTGGAGAGGGCGCTGCGGTCGAACAAAATGGCGCCGCCCAGAGAGCGCTAATTGGAATGGTCTATACAAGTGTCCCATTCTCTTTTTACTTCCGTTTCGGACTCCCCACTACGCTTGGAATGCCTGTATTCTCTAGAGGCTTCCTGACGTTTTTTTGTATCGCTCGCTTCACTTCTTTGTCCCACCAGCTTTTCGGTCTACGTCCTTGCTTCCCCTTTCGTTTACTCTGAACTTTGTCTAGTTCCAGAGCAAAAAGCCTAGTCAGGCTCTCATATGTCCAGTCCGTATATTGTTGCCCTGAAACTGCTTCCTCTATAGACCAACACGCGTCCCTGACGTCACGCAGCTGCGGTGGCGCTGTCGACGGCGCTGCGCATGCGAAGACGCTTCAGTTCACTCGAATTCGGTTTCTGCGCATGCGCAGTGCCCACACCTGGTGTGGGCAAACGTGGGCTTGTTTGTAAACAACGTGTCGGTCTATACTTTCAGCAACAATCTCCAACTCTTTGTCGCTGCAGAAAGTTTCCTTTGAATTATGTTGTCTAGTTTCAGCATTTACTTCTCTGGCAAAATTCAGCTTAACACGTTTGTCATCCCTACCAAGACTTTTGGAACCTTCATATATTTTCATTACTTGTAACTTACAACATATTTTGTGTGACATGAGTACGTAATCTATAGTTGAATGTAGATTGCCAGTTTCCCACGATATGTGCCGTCACACTTCTGACTGGTATTACATAAAACTAAGTCATGCTTTTCCTCCAGTTCTAGTAATAGGCTTCCAGTTGAGTCCGTATACCCATCCAGACCCTCGATATGGGCATTCATGTATCCCATAATAATTATTTCAGAGCCTTCCCCTAAGCTCACTAATGTCTCTTGATATGCAATCAATCATTTTTCTGTTTTCCTCGTTAGCACCTGCTCCTGTCCATAAGTAAACAACTCCAAGAACTGTTGATTCCCTGCGACTTCTCCTTTTAGCCACAAATGTTCGGCGCAGTCCTTTCTGATCCTTTGAAAGTTCATGTTCTTCTTAATAAATGCTCCGATTCCACCTTCCTTCCTCGTTTCCTCCATTCTGTTGCATTTTTTTCACCCATATTCAGGGTTGCAAGGCGGCTGCTCCATGTCCCTGAGATGTGTTTCCACAAACCCATGGATACACCACTAAAACCTCCTTTCTTAGTTGCTCCTCTACCTCTTCCCATTTTAACCTATTTCTACCACCCTGCATGTTAATATATCCAATGTCTGATTGTGCTGTTTGTTCATACCTGTTCTTACGTCTTCTCCTCCTTTTAACCTTGGGTGCCTCTCCTGACTTTGTTGGGTTTTCAGTTTCTTTAGTGCCCCCGGGGCCCTCGGTCCCTCCCAAAAAGCAGACATCTACGACCCTGCAGCTCCCCCTGTCGGCACGCGGCTTCAAGGCATTCAGCTCTCCACCACTGAGCCCAGACAAAACACCAGGCCTGAACCTACCGTACATCTATCCTCTGACGCCGTCGCACCAACCGGGCCAACAGAGAAGAATGGAGGCCCCCTGTCCCCCGCTCCTGTACTCTAAACCCTTTCACCCAGTGGCGTACCAACTTGTTTTTGAGTGTGTGTGTGTGTGGGGGGGGGGGGGGGGGGGGGGGGCAAACCAGACCTTCCCCCCCCCCCCTGGGTCGCATAGTTTTACTATTGATGAGCCGAACTTGTGCCGAATCGAAAATTCGGCGCAACTTTTGCGAACTTTTCTAAAGATTTGGCAATGATCCGGCAAAAATACAATGTTACCAGATTTAACATGGATATTTAGCTTTTTCTAACGAAAAAAAAATTGTTTTTCTTCTTAAAATAAATACATGTAGTGCCTACTAAAACGGTTATGACTAAATAAGGTGATAATCTAAAAGATAATTGTATCGATGTCGCTTTTGTGTGTTTATTGGCAATTTTAGTCTTTGCTTGCAGAAAGTTGGGTAGCAGCCGGCGCAGTCACGAATCACGCTACGGGAGTTTTGATTTTGAGGCTTCATCAGCGCACGCCTGCAAGCGTGTTTACATTGCTAAAATAAAGGCAATAACTGCGTTCTTACTTTGTCTGGGAGTCACGATTTCGTGCGCGAAAACGAATGCAACGATTGCTGAGCCTTCACCAGAAAAAATAACAATAGTGTAAATATGCATGTCTCTCTAAAATGTATTCCTGTATTTGTATTTCCAAATACTTTTTGCCTCTTTTTAAAATGTATTTCCGATACGTATCGCGATACATTTTTGCAGATGTATCTTAGTATCAGTATTTTAGCTACAATTTTAATGTATCCCAGTATTTGTATTTTCAAATACATTTTTGAGTTTTTCTGCCCAACCCTGATCCGAAGAAGCGACCGGCTGTGCTCGGCGATGCTCCGTGCAGGCACCGGCGGGCTGAACCACAGTTTCGACGGTGAACTGACCAATTCCCGAAGCGACGGACTTCGACGGTGAGCTGACCAATTCCCGAAGCGACGGACTTCGAGGATGAGCCGACCAATTCCCGAGGCGACGGACTTCGACGGTGAGCTGACCAATTCCCGAAGCGACGGACTTCGAGGGTGAGCTGACCAATTTCCGACGCAACGAACTTCGACGGTGAGCTGACCAATTCCCGAAGCGACGGACTTCGACGGTGAGCTGACCAATTCCCGAAGCGACGGACTTCGAGGATGAGCCGACCAATTCCCGAGGCGACGGACTTCGACGGTGAGCTGACCAATTCCCGAAGCGACGGACTTCGAGGGTGAGCTGACCAATTTCCGACGCAACGAACTTCGACGGTGAGCTGACCAATTCCCGAAGCGACGGACTTCGGGGGTGAGCTGACCAATTTCCGAGGCAACGAACTTCGACGGTGAGCTGACCAATTCTGGAAGCGACGGACTTCGAAGTTGAGCTGACCAATTCCCGAGTCGACGAACTTCGACGGTGAGCTAACCAATTCCCGAAGCGACGGACTTCGACGGTGAACTGACCAGGTGCGGAAGTGACGATCTTTGACTATCGAACAAGAACCCGAAGGCTGAGGTGAACTTCAAACCTACCGTCAACGAGAACGTGACTGATTGTGAGATCAACCTCTTTATTGCAACTGTAGATTTGTAACTAGTCGTGTTTTCTGATGAAGAGCGGCAATACTTAAAGCGAGGAGGGCAAATTAGTGACAATCTTGTATTGAACACGTGATATGTATTTATTTTTTTTTCCTTCATTTATTTGGTATGGCATGTATGCTATTTATATTGGATGCTAACATGAATTTTTAGGTGAGAGTCAGTGTTGGTGTCCTGTCGGTGACTTTTCACTTTGTCCTTGTCTTTGCTCTGTTCTGTTTTTAACTATGCCTGTATACCGAATAGCCCAAACTTCTGTGATAATCACTTCAGTGTCCCTTTAACGGTAATTACTGTATGTGATAAAGCAGTCATCAATATTTTAACAAAGCTTGGTAACCAATGTGCAGGTCGTGAATATTGATTGAAGATAATTTTGCGTTTTGTACTTTGCATCTGAACTTGTTTTTTAGTGAGATTCCAGAATGACAAACTAGGTTTCTATGTTTGTTCTGTGTACAACATTGAAATTAAATTTTGCTTTCATCATACGTTGAAATCTTGTCTTGGTCAATTGTCTGCATCCATCCGGGCCTGCCTTGCAGCTTTTTTAAAGCTGTATTCCTGGCTCGGGAGGTTTGTGAACACCTATACTCCATTTCATATTTGGTACGTAATGCTGTCAAGGCTACGGGCACGAGCATGTGACTATATGATGAGCTTTGTGCACGCCTTTGCACTTGATGAAGACACATGCGCGTGTTAGTAGCCTTGACAGTATTTTACAATAATTATGAAACTGAGTATAGAGAATTCAATTTCTGAGGGGCTAATGGGTCTAAAGGGTTGATGGATCTAAAGGGTTGATGGGTCTAAAGGGTTTTTGGGTCTAAAGGGTTTATGGGGCTAAAGGGTTGACGGGTCTAAAGGGTCTAAAGGTCCTAAAGGGTTGACGGGTCTAAAGGGTCGACGAATCCAAAGGGTTTGAAGGGCTAAGAGGGTCCCATAACACATCAAGGCTGATGGGTTTATTTCAATAGGGCTGCGATCCTTTCTTACTTTTTACTTAAAGGGATTGTCCGGTCAAATTTTGTATTCGAGAAATCAATTGAATATCATTGCTATTGCCTCGAGAAGCATCGTACGTGCAATATCCGAATTTTATATGCCCCTCTGCGTGAGTAATTGAATTTATACTGCTCCAATCGCATTCTAGCGTAAACGCTGCTTTCGTTGGCAACATTGAAGCTCTGACGTCACAAAACACAAAGCGAGCAATTTTGTCTCGTTGTTTGCCTGCGAGTGAACGCCTCAGCGTGGTTCGTTTTTGTTGTTGTGCGCGACTTGTTTCGTGGTTGGGTGAGATTTTTGTTGCGCGGTTGGGTGCCGCAACCACCGGGCAGCGCATGCGAGCCAAGACATGACGTTCCACACTTTTCCGCGAGACGTGCAGTGACGAGCAAAGTGGATTGCCGTCGTGCGTAGGGACAGGGTTCCCGTCCAGATCGAGATCCTGCTTATGGAGCAATCATCTCACAGAAGAAAGCTACGAGCTGAGCTCTCAGCGGACAGAAGGCTTGTAAGCTGAGGTGTGATGCTGTGCCAACGATATTAAACTACGTCCACCCACTCCTCGCCCAAATCGGATCAGTCAATTTAGGTCTGTTCGATTCGCCTGAACTGGCTGAACTAGTTCGGCAGTGCAGAAACCGGTGCATTCGATTCAACCGGAAGTTGCACGACCGCTGCACTGGCGCGTTCGATTCATCCCAGTTCTGAACGAGTTCAGACCCAGTTCCTCAAAATCTTGCACCGGCTTCGGACTCGGTTTAGCGTCCGTGCAGAAGCAGACGACAAGAGCAGACGGCGATAGCAGAACTCCTCGTCCGTCTCTGCTCGCGGTGTCATTTTTCGCAGTGATTGCTCAAATGTCTGCGATGTTTAACAATAACGCCGATACGGAGGTTGCATTTCCTTTCATTTATGATAATAACGTACCCGCGGTGGACGCGGAATTGAGATCATAACCGAGGGTAGGAATTTGCTTGATTATGATATTCTAAAAGCGTTTCATGCACCTGCTCGCGTAGATTTGGCTTCCTGTGGTGAGTGTTGAAATATTGGCTCACGTAAATTGTTTCATTTTGATGCAATGCGGGGATCCACAGTGTTGATATTCTTACTTACAGACACGGGAAAGGTATTGCCTTCTTGATGGTCTCCGCCTTCAGTTGCTCTTGGATGCATATTGACGACTCCCGATACATTGCATAGGTCTGGGATTTAGTGCGTTGGCACTCGCATGTCGCCGTAGCTGAGCATAATACTGCATGGTTTGTCCGCTGGTATCTGTGGACGCCCACTAACGGGCCTGGGAAAAACACCGAGAATCGGCTTTTTTTTTTTGCCGATTCTCGCTTCAACTTGACGCCAAAGTTACGGTCGATAATTGTCTTGGCCAAGACGCTATCGTCAGGCCTTCGACTTCGAGGTGACCGGTATACCGACCGCGCGCTGCCGCCAGTGACTCCCTTGACGCAAAATGATCCTGATGCCGCGAACCTATCGTCGAAATGCAAAGATTCCCTTTGAGGGGCATTTGCCGCTACCTTCTTTACTTCTAACCGACTAAAGTTCAGAACTTCCTGGCCGAATCGAACAGACCTTGATTATGCAGCGACACCGAAACCAACAGCTTGGCCATCTCGAAATGATACCAGAAGTTGCATTCAGCGCGCGTGCAGCCCGATATCTGTTTGACCCGCGTGTGACAATGGAGCGTAGCTACGATTCACCAAACTCGTCCAAGTCAAGTGACGACATGCATTTGAACGGTTCGCCGTTTGCCTTCGACCCGCGGACGTCGCCTCTGAGGGAATGGCCCGCAGCCTCATCACCGATCCAGTGGATCCGCCGAAATGTGTACCAGATGCCGCTTCGTGTAGCTAACTGCCGCTTCAGAGGCGAAATCTGCATCCTTTGCTTTGCAAGCGCCCCTAGTTCGATCGGCGTCCGTCGCAGATGTGTTTGCGCGAAACGGCATACGTTTGCTCGAAGCTTATGGCTGTCTGCGAGTAATATCCTGCTAAAAGGCGTGACTTTTTTTGCACGTGCTTGGGAACTGCATTAAAAGAACCGTATTTCAGTAGGGTACTGCCTAGGAGACTATATAATTCGAAACAAAATACAAGACATCCATCGATCAACGCTTGTTATACCGACCATCCGACAAACCTTTGCGTTTTGTGCCGTCACGCAGCACCTACGGATGTCAGCCGTTGACACTGGCGAAATTCGGGGTGCAGTTTCGTACATAGGATCATGAAAGGTTTAATTAATAACGGGAGATCATATATCAAAATAAAAATGACGTTTGTCTATATGAAGGCTCCCTCGACGTAACGAGCGCAAGAACTTAAGTACTTCCGGTTTCGACCGGACAATCCCTTTAATAAATGTGACGAAATCATTGGCGGCTGCTTCAGCGGTGCCAATTAAAGCTCCTTGAAATGTTTGTCTTTACAAGTATACCTTAAGCGCGTCATTGAGCCCTTGGAAGCAAATCGCTGCGATGCACTGAAATGCGCTGAAATGCGTAGCCTTCGGAAGCGAACGGCGACGGAGCACTCTCTCGTGAGACGGTTCTTCCGCGTTCATACAAGGATCGTTAACGGTACTTGTAGAAAACGCAAAGCGTAAATATTATCAGGGGGCTTTGGTGCCTGACACTCCTTAGGAATCCCTTTTTTCGCCTCTACGGGTGTTTTCGACCATTATTCGAGGGTAAACACAATCGTTTAAGTAAGACAATAAGCTGAGTGCAACGAAAAGTTTCACAAAGTTGCGTTTAGGTGGTGCATTTACCATACTCAAATTGCGTAAGTCTCGGTTTCTCCGGAAAAATGCAAGAAAAGAAAAAAATTTATGTGTTCAATGCGTGGGAGTAAAAGAGAACCAAACAGCCGGGTTGACGCTGATATTCAGATGTCCTCTACGACACACGCTGGGATCTTCAAGATGTCCTTTAGGGTAATCAATCATCTCTCCGAAGGTTTTAAGTTTATGTGTCATGTGGTGCCATATGTGAATCGCAGCACCGAACCGACTGTTTGCTTTTGTTTTCCTCCCGTACCTCCCCCCCCCCCCACCCCCGCCTCCCCCCCCCCCCCACCCCCCCCCCCCTCAAAAAAAAAAAATTGCGGATTTTTTTTATGTACGAAATTTTAGTGTGACATATAAAATACTTAAAGACATACTTTTCCGAAACGTTTTATTTCATTAAGCTGATAAGAATTTTTATACAATACATGGTTACACCCGAATACTGGTCGTGTTCCCTCTACTAAAACATGCCGCCGCGTTAGTTTTTATAAAGTTTTGATTCTTTCAAAGGGAGGGAGGGGTGTTTCCACATTGATCGCATACTTATTTGGCCCGTTTTAAATTCTGGAGCTGTGAGACTGTTATCGGAGGCATAGGGTTACCAGCGCAGATCTGGGAAGATAAGAGCAATATCCCTTTTCATCGTCCCCTGCAAGCTCGTTGGGCTTGCCAACGTCCCTCAAGGAGTAAACTTAGAGCCTTCGTGCTGCCGACCTGGCTATGACGTAATCGCACCGGGCGACAAAACGTTTCCATCTGGCCGTCCTTCTGTCAACCACTACGCAATGCCGAGGAAGGGGCAAGTTGCGTGGGAGTTGAGACCTCCCCCGGACGCGTGACGTTGACATCGTGTCCGTTACATGGGAAACCCAGGCTCAGCTACTGGCAGCGTTCCGCTTAACTTCGGACACAGCCACGGATATAAAAGCGCACTAACGCTTGGAGCGCCTAGAAAGCTTTTTCGCCTCTGCGCACAGCAAAGGTAAGACAACCTTTGTGAGCTTCACCGCTGGACGAGCAATTTGCCTCTTCTATGCGACAGAAAAATGCGTTGTATTTCATATAATTTAGGGTTAGGAATGCCTTCTCCTTGGTCTCGTTTATAGAAGAAAAAAAATTGCAAATGCCTTTTATTAGGTTTTTGGGGTATCAATGCCCCATTTATCAAAAATTATCTCGGTACGCTCTTTTTATAAAAGCAATAAGCAACGTACCGCAGCTGGTTTATGTTTTAGACCAGGGGTGGCCAGGCTGACCCGGCCTAAGAGCCGCAAGCAGAACCACGAAACTTCCAAGAGCCGCGGGGGGTGGGGGGACAAACTTTTGTCAAATGGGCTAAAAACAAACCTCGACCTACTTTCAATCAATCCGAGTCAAAAGAACTCAAAGTGTACGTAAGATAGCAGTAGCATAAGACTACCAAACCGCAACCTGTCTTTTGATGTAAAACGCGTTCCATTTCTTCATTTGGGGAAGTGCTTGTGTGACCGGGAGGGAGGCGTGGAAGTGGAAGGGGGAGGGCGGGGGGTAGGAGAGGGAGCCGCGAGCCCCACTTTAACACGCGAAGAGCCGCATGTGGCTCGCGAGCCGCAGCTTGCACCACCCCTGTTTTATACAAACGTTGTTTTGCCAAGATGGGGTCAAATACTTCAGGTTAAATCATTCGAGACGTGCCCCTCTGTTAAGCACCATAAGAGTGCTTCAAAAAGCTCGCACCAAAACTTTATATATACTTTTTTAACATATTACTTGCCGTAATACCTCCTGGATAATGATCTTCAGGGAATCTTGGGAATTCTGAGATGTAATTTGTTTCTTTTAAATGCCAGTATCGAATGAAAGGACGTAAATGTTAAATATAATAGTTCGATCGCTTCTTTAATGAATCCGCCTCTCGCGTCTTCATTATAAAAGTTGTCAGCGGTTGGTAAATAATTTGCTAAAAAAAAAGGAAGCCTAATCAAAAAAGGGATCCGGTCAAAGAGCACATATAAGAAGAAGGTGGAAAACCTGAAAGAATAAAATTATGTTTATTCTATGGTTTTATTTTACGTAGGAGCAAAACCATCCAATGAAAGTTTTCGTCTATCCGTTCCTTCCAGGTGTTTATTACTTCGTGTTCCATTTCTTCATCAAAGCAAACGTTTTCCATTTTTCTGTTTGATACAACATTAGTCCAGTGCCTGAACACTTCGACATTCTTTTCTATTCTCTGTTTTTATGTCATCATGAGTTCGACTGTTCTGCTTGTTGCAGTGCATCTCGCTTCAACTGAACCTCCGGTAGCTACTTGGAACCATGAAGGTCCTTGCCATCTCGCTTGCCTTTTTGCTGATCACTGGTAAGCCTTGGCTTTAAAGAAGACGCATAATAATAAAAAGAGAAGTGCAACAAAACGTGGGGGGATGAAGGAGATTACTTTGTCATCCTTTTGTCTTCTCGAAGGTCTGATCAGTGCATCGCACGCTGAAAATGACGAAGGAGGAGAAAAAGAGCTTGTTCGAGTTCGTAAGTATAGTTATAAATATATATATATATATATATATATATATATATATATATATATATATATATATATATATATATACATATACGTATAAAACAACTTAACTTTGCGTGCAAATGAGATGATGTCTGTGTATGCTGTTTTTTAATATTATTCTGTTGAAATAACGAAGTGCTTACCTCGTAACTTAAACGCAATTTTCAGCTTGTCAAGGTATTCACTCCCGGCACGGTATTTCGGTGCAATAAATGTAGGAATTATTTAAATTATGAATGAAACTAGTAATTAAATCTATTTATTTATTTATTTATTGACTTGATTTATGAGCATTACGTAAGGGTGATGCATCTTACAGTTACAAAAAATATAAACAACAGAACCAACAGGTGTTCATGGCCAACAGTGCTGGTGATATGTTATTAATATTTTTTCGTGAGAACTGTAACATTTGGAGAGAAAAAAGTTTCTAAGAGGTGATGCCGAGATTTTCTGCGCCGAATTTTTGCAACAGACGGGGGAATCATAACCCATTCTTGAAACAATTGATTTTCTTTCATCTACAGGCCGCACTGGTCACCACTGCCCACACCGGCAAGGTAAATGCCATCGTTACTGCAGGAGCAGTGGGTACAAAAGAGGCTACTGCGGCGGTTTTCGGAGAAAGACCTGCATCTGTGTCGAGAAATAGGTTCCAAATCAAATAATATCACGTCAATTCATATAACAGAAGAAAATTGACTTCCGCAGTATTTTTACTACAATTCATGCGCTGGACTCGACGAAGAAAGCTTCCATTCGACGCACGTGGAGAAGATAGCTGAATTCACGTTTGACAGCGCTGAAAAGAGAACTGTTATTTCGCGAGCTATGTGAGAGTTATAAATAAAACAAAGAAATAATATGTGTAGTTCTTTTTACCACATATGCGGCTCGAATCGGTAAACAAACGTGTACACGTCTTGAACATGATGGTAAACCTGAGACTGGAGTAGGAAAAGAAAAAAATCAAAGGGAGACAAAAAAAAAAAAAAAGAAAAACAGGCAACGTCTCAAATTCAGCTAAAACGTTTATATCGTGCACGCCTTATATACCAAGTGTCCAACTTAAAAACCAAGTCTCCAACTCCAGCCCCAGTCTCAGGTTTACCATCATGTTCAACTTACACCAGCTCGCATGTGCTATGACTAATTTTTCGTTACACGCCTTCTTCGCCTTGGCATGAGCATATGAAGACCGATACCTTGATGTGACTGCAATATACAGTCGGATCTCGTTAATTCGAACTCAAGGGGAACCGAAAATTTGTTTGAATAAAGCAAAGTTTGACTTTCCGGGAGTTTTCTTACGTAGACATGCATAGGATGGGACCTGCAAGTTACTTTGAATTATCCGCAAGTTTGAAATAAAAGAGTTTGAATTAACGAGATTGGACTGTACTATAATCACCGACAAGGTTATAATGGCAAGGCCTCCCCAAACAGCACGCTCATTTCAGTCCGTTGTCTTCCGCCGTGCTTCGTCAGCGTGTGAATGCTCAAGGCTTACGGATGCCGAAGCACTATTGAAAGCGTGCGTTGGAGGCGGGACAACTGACGCTCCTCCCTACACTGCTCATTATGTATGTTGCTCAAAACCAGTTTTAAGGGGTAACCTAAACTAGTAGATGTGAAGTGATAACACACGATGGGATACATTAAAAGGGATACTGAACCAAAATTCGGATTTCGCAAAGTGAGGCTGCAAAAGTATTGAACCGGACGCTACAAACTCCAAAACATCACTCGTGCATCAATATTTCAAACGGATGGCCGTACTTTTTGGAAAAGAAGGGCGCGATCAAGCGAGTTCTTTGACGTAACTGTGCTCCAGGAGAATTTGAGAATGAGGAGGAGCGGCCTCGCTTCTCTCCTCCTCGCTTCGGTTCACATGCTCCACGGGACGTGGCGAGGAGGAAAGGGAATGGGAATCGTGACGTGCCTTGTCTCGTCG
This sequence comes from Ixodes scapularis, assembly GCF_016920785.2. Taxonomy (NCBI): domain Eukaryota; kingdom Metazoa; phylum Arthropoda; class Arachnida; order Ixodida; family Ixodidae; genus Ixodes; species Ixodes scapularis. Next base: position 49,067,226 of record NW_024609880.1, on the reverse strand, counting down.
GCCTTGTCGGCCGGGCTCAGTCGCGCACTTCTTTCCCGAAAAATACGGCGATCCGTTAGATATATCGCCGTATGAGTGATATTTTTGGTTTTGCAGCTTCCCGCCTATCCACCCGGCCTTGTTTAGTGAGCTCGAAATTTCGGTCCAGTATCCCATTAAAGCAAAAAAAAAAAATCGGTCTGTTTTTAGGTGCTACACTGCAGACTATAGTACTCCGAAACGCGACAGCATATCGACGTTTCTTTGATGAAGGCAATATTCCGCCGATTATATTGGAACGAAGATCGTTCGCCCACTCAGCTCTTGGTCGCTATGGCACGAAACCACCTTGATTCTTTTCTTATAGCTAAATGTTGCTCTCTTTTTTCCGACGTCTGATAGGCTAACGTCTGTTCAGCGATGTCTCTCTTCAGTTCATTCCTTTTTTTTTCTTGAGAGTCGTCGTGAAGACTTTCAGAAAGCGTATGTCTTCTATCATAGGATGGATGAATGAATGAATGAAAGCCCTTTGTATTGAGCGGTAGTTTGCAGCACCTAGCCTAGAACCATTCACACTCTTCCGCTTTATTAAAGTTGCGTACATATTTTGTCTCGTTGTTTAATTATCTACCCCTAGCACTTACTCGCGTATTATCACGCTTCTTTACCAAACTTTAGACTTTCCGTTTGCGCTTGTAATCATTATATTCCTCCGTTCTTCCATCCTCGCCAGCAAGATCAAGTTCTCTGTCCCAGATCGGCTACCTTTTTAGGAAGGGCAGAGGTTCCAAGCCCCCCTGCCAATCAACACCGCAAACAGTTTTGTTGTCCGTGTGTCCGCGCTTTGTCGTCTACGTGTCCGCGCGCTATATTCTGGAGCTGCGCCCCTCACTGATTTTTCTTTCCTTTTTTTGTTGTTGTTTAGCTTACTTTTTTATTTATGGACAAAAATATACCCAAATGATCACTTACATCAGTGAATATTATACCAGATTTAGAATCTCACTTATTGTAGGTTGTAATAAAAAGATACAGTAGTGTCGATGATTTATTTATTTATTCATGGTACCTTAAAGGCCCAATTAAGGGAATTACATGAAGGGGGGGGGGGGGGGGTACATTCAGGGTAAGTATCAATCAGAACAAAAAAATAGGAACAAAGTCAATAAAAAAATAACACACACACACACACACACACACACGCACACACACACGAGAATTACCACATTCAGTGGTAATTCTCGTTGGAGCCGTTATCATATTCACAGATCCGCCTGTTTGGATCAGTGCGTCGAATAGCATTGATTTGTTGTCTCAAGTAGCATGTTAATATTAAAGTCACCTCCCAGAATTATGTTTTATTTTTATCGCAAACTCTAAAACATAATCTAAATTAGAAAAAGACATACACTTCCACTTGGTGGACGTTAACACACTGCTATATTACTCTGCCTTATCAATAACGACGACATCTCGTAGTCTTTATCAATGTAACAGTAATCTGTAATCATTTCACAGGAACCTTCTGCCTTAATCATGCTTGCTACGCCCCAGCCTCGGCTTTCTGTGCGGTTTAAAAAGTAACAGTCATATATTGGTTATTTTACAACGTAGTGTCGATGATTCTAAGAACGCGAACCACTTCTTAAAGGACACATGCAAAGGAAGAAAACATTTTTTTAAACGGCTTAGATGGAAAAAGCACGCCATAAAACGATTTTACAACGAATAAAAACAATTTTTAGAGCTATATTTACGGCGCAAAACGAATTTGTCGTTGGCGCCCGCGGGCACCGCGGAAAAGCGGTCCGTATTTATCACGTGATTGGTCTTTATTTATCACGTGGTGCTTGCGCTCTTTCGGAAGCTTCCTCTGGCCTCTAAAAGTAACTTATTTATCTTTGTTTGAAATATAAAAAAAAACCAAGACGAATAAGGAACTTTTAGAGCCCAAAGGAAACTCCTGAAAAAGCGCAAGCAAACGTGATAGACCTGTGCGCCTGTCAGACGACGGCGGCGGCGCCCCGAAGCAGACGAACTTGTGCGGCGGCGGCGACGGCGGCGTGGAGAAACGCGTTGAAGCGGCGTTCGCACAACGCTCAGCGTGCGGCTTCGACGCAGCGCGGCGGCGCGCGGGCCTACCACGTGACCAGCGGCGGCTCCCGCGAGCGCCAACTACAAATTCGTATGGCGCCGTAAATATAGCTCTAAAAATTTTGTTTCTTCGTTGTAAAATCGTTTTATGACATCCTTTTTCCATCCAAGCTGTCTAAAAAAAATGTTTTTTTCCTTTGCATGCGTCCTTTAACGGCAGCCACGAGCGAGAGTTTGATGTTTTGTACAGCCCGCCGGTACAGTCCAAAGATGGAGAACGGCCACCTCCCAGTTTGTCATCTGCTATACTCTGTTTCACCTTATGATGTACCGCAGGAAAGGCTGCAAGCGCGACCTCCTTGCTCTAGGGCACATCTCGGCAGCACAAGCTCTCGTCTCTTAAGAGTAGCTCCCAACGCTATGAGCTCGCTGTTATAGCCATGTCTGCGGTACAAGCAGACTTGTACGTAATCCGTTACAAGTAACGAAATTACTTGTAATCGCTTACATTTATCAGTAATTTAGTAACGGAATAATTACATATTTTCTAGAGTAATTTTAAAGTAATTCCCTTACATTTTTCACGTAACGGATTCCTTGTAAAACGTTACATTTTTTTAGGACCCCCCCCCCCTATAAAGAAGGGTTGTTGTTATTTTGGGAAAGTCGAGCGCAGTGACACTGTCACGCGAATTGAGCAGCACAAAGGGAGGCTTGGGACTCCTCAGTTCCGCAAAGCCTTTTTTTTTTTTTTTGCAAAGCCAAGTTTTTGACTCCATTTATTTAGACCCGCACAACAGCGTCAAAAAATCCGAATACGCATTTCTACAAAAAAAAAAGGGGGGGGGGGGAGGGCAAGTTGCACCACTTTTTTTAGTCCCTTTGTTTTTTTCATTGCGATCGAAGACGGGAGAGGAGGACACCAAGTGATTGTGTGCTTCTTCCAGAAGCTCGGGGCGGTAAGCGCACAGACAAGAATCAACAATGTCCTTCTCGGACAACGCTCCGACTACCCAAAAATCCGCTAAGAGAGATGTGATAATACGTGAAGGTGTTATTACCACAAGCATCCTCGTTCGTTGTTGCACACTTATCATTTTCTCTTAGAAAACTGGATGTATATTTTCTGTCTTTTTCACCTTATTTGACCCTATTTTAAAAGCTACTTACTTTTTTCTAGTCCAACTTCTAGGGTTGGCCCACTTCATTTACGAATTTCAGTCAGATTATCTGCGCCTCAGTCATCCTTCTTGTGAGTCAGCTTTTTGCGAGAACTTGCGAAAATGGTAATAGTCTTCCTTTCTTGTTCTTCTTGTTTTTATCCCAGCAGGACGCTATCAAGCAGATAGTTTTACAAATAAAACATAATGGTGGCTGACGCAGACTTGCTATTCTGGGCTTGAGGAGAGCGTGAAACTTGTCAGTGGGGTGATGCTTGGGTGATGGTGCGGCTTAGCTCCCTGCCGTTCGCTGCCCGTGGCATCAGCGGAGGTCTATCTGGAAAACACCGGAGTAAACTGCAGTCGGTTCGTGCTCCGTGCGTTTTTGAACGGCACCAAGAAAGGTCCACACGGCAAACGTGCGTGTACATTTCCTTGTTTTAACCGATGTTCTAACAATTGTTTTTATGAGTGTCTTGTTTCCTTTTAGACTTATATGTATACACTGGAAACTTTTCTTTTATGCACCAACGTCTCACCCGAAACTCGACCTGTTCAGAACGAAAGGAAGAACAATATCGAGCCAAACCTTATTTATTATTTAATTATCACTTTACTGCTACAACTATATTTTGCTAATGTCTGGCCATATATGCCGGTATGTTAAGATGGACATAAATCAATAATTATTCTAGTTTTGGCTAGATGTAGGATGACATCTACAGCTTCGCGATTTCGACAATGGTATCTTCGAGGTAAATAGTACCTCCATTGCTTCGCTGAAGAAGCTCGAAGCAGAGCATAAAACATTCGTGATGCACAATATGCCACTCCCATCCAGTGCCTCAGTCTAAAGGGTGTTCAGCGTAGCGTTCGACACCTTCAGTAAAAAATAACGCAAAATGTCTGACGAGACTATCGACAGTCAGCTGTTGCTAAAAATACTCAAGGTCATTAAATGGAACAGGTCGTAACAATAAGAATTTGAATAACCCTCTTCCCTTTGTTTCTTACTTGAAGACGATATTGTTGAAAGTAACGCCACGAAAGTAACGGATTACTTTTTGGGGTAACGGTCACTTACTTTTATGGCAGGGTAATTGTAATTGTTATAAATTACAATTTAGCCTTGAGTAATTGTAAGTGTAATTCCTTACTATTTTTCAGTAACGTGTACAAGTCTGGGTACAACATAAGGTGAAACGGAGTTAGCGAAATCGGGCGCTTGTCTCTCTCCCGTTTTTACCCCTCCGAACCTGCTGAACTTCCCGGATGTGTGGAGAAGGCCGAACAAAATGGCACCACCCTGAGAGCGCTAAATGAAATGGTCTATACACCAACTCATGTTTACAAATAAACCCGAGCGCCCCTAGCGGACACCACCGGCGCCGCGCATGCACGATGGGGGTGCGGGCAAGAAGCTCGCCGTCGCCCATAAGCAAACCATTGAAATGCAATGTTGTCGTCGTCGGTGTGAGTCCCCCTGCCCTTTTTCGCGTTCGAATTGTAGGTTCTACGTCTTCCTGGCGATGTCTGACTACTTGAGCTGCCTCTGCGAAATTACCGAGGCTTGTTGCACCGCAAAACTTCGCGTGAATAATGTGACATGCGGCGATTCATTCCGCGTGGACGGCGCAGAATGTACGCTAAAGCCTGATTCGTATGATGAGATTTCGCTCGCAATTTTCAGTCAGGACGTCGATCGGGCTGCAAAAGCGTGAACCGATGCTGAAAATCTCAAGCAGAATCGAACCAAGTGAATCAGGCATAACAAGTCGGTGATGGCCACTGGTATCAATACATCCTTTTATCTACGGTTTATATCGAGCCTGCTTATCAACCTACAAACTTGAGTATTTTAATGCCTGCACTTACTTCTTATCGCAAGTACCGGGCCCACGTTTGGTCTACGGGCCGGTGTCGTCTAAAAGAGCAGACGACAAGCAGAAACGTTTGAAAGAGCAGACGACAGTTCGAACAGTCAAGCGGCCCTTCTGGACTTGAAGACGCACTGAACGTAGTCCGCAGGTGGTCCGTACAACTTCGCGGTTTTTCACCGTTCATGTTAGAACAAAAAAAAAAAAATCTGATAACCAGAAGTATTCGTGAATTCAATCTGAAGTGCTTCCCGCTCAAAACAATCGTGGTCCGACGGCGTCTAGTTTTCCCTTTTCACGGCACATATCCACCATCTCGGACGAACCGAGCACATGAAATTTGACCTTCAAACCTTTCTCGACTCTTTTAGTACAGCCCCAGTCGCGGCGTTTTGACGAGAAGGCAGGTTTTTGTCAGGTTCCCTTCAAAGCAACGCAGGAATACACGTCTGGCATGGGGACTTCTGCCCACAGCCCCAGACCGGAAGTGCGACCGACGCGCCAGAACCGCGCCGTGACGTAACAGAGATGAGTTCGTGTATACGGGCGCTTGCCGCTGGCTCAACTGTATCTTGAGCTCCATTTTGGTCGTCGCGCGAAATATAGTTTCATTTAGCTCAGAATTGTACGTGTCAAGGGTTAGTTGTCCATCCAAAATCGTGAAAGCAGGGATTGTGAAGTCCTCGGTCAGAAATGCTTTGAATTGGTCCTGCATGCATTTTATCGGGATGGCGGTTGAAAGACAGCGGAAAAGATTGAACAATGCACAGTACGCTGAAAGTTGCATCAAAAAGCGATTAGAAATGATTCTTAAAGGCAAAAAAGAAATATAGGAAACAAACGTCGAGAAACCGGTTAGCGGTGAGCCCTCAATTGCTTTCATGAACTCTCTCGTAACCCGTGCAGTTTGGGGCATCGCACTGCGCATGCGCGTTCATGCACCTTAAACTAACACTCTATTATCTGGAAAAACGTTTCACTTAGCACGACGGTATCACAAATCAAACTTTAGGTAAGGAGGCTCCGGTTGTACGTAATAGGAGGCCCGAGATATACGAACTGACAGGGACGCGAATCTGTGGCCTCTTGTGCTCGCGTATCTCAAATTAATTTCGCAATCTTGGAAAAACATTTTTGCAGGAACAATCTACGTAACTAGAGATCGTCAAACTCCAGGGCAAAGCTGAACCGATTACAAAATTGGAGCCAAGTGAACAAACACAAAACAGGAAACAAGGCGCGAGCAAAACGCAGTCGCCAAATGCCAACTGAAGACGAAATAGATAGCCCCAAGTACGCCCGCCTCTATGTGTCCTCTTATTTTCCTGTCGACTTGTCGTCCATCTTTTTTTTTTTTTTTCAAGCTGTTTTTGAATTGCACGTTACCCTTAAAGGTAGCAAAGTGCTGGTGACGTGATCCGGATTTGACACTCAGACCCCACTTTCTGTCGGGAGCTAAAGTGGTTCAGTCAGCGGAGGATTGTGACGCCAACGCTTGGTACAATCACGTTGAACCATTTTCGGAAATCGCCGGTTCAGTGGGTTCCAGTATGAAAACGCGCACACTTCCATGCGAGCACAGGCACTCACTTGGCCAAAGATTCCTGGCTTTATTGAGCTGCAGTGACCTATACTCGTCTTCTCAAAGCTCCTTATGTGCCTATTGTGGCTTGACGTTTGCTTTGAAGCTCATTCAAAAAGTGTTTGTTTCAATAAAATGCTTAGATGGGCCAGTTGGTACATCGTGGGAAAATAAGCGCCAAAAAAAACACGGACAAAGAGTAGATTGACAACGACACAGGGCGCACTCTCAACTGAATTTATTAGGAAAAAACACAAACTTATATACCAATGGGGGCACACTATCAGACACCACACGTCACGTTAGTCTCCGCCCAGACCACGTTTCAAATATTCAAACTCATTCGTAGACAGAGCCAATGATGTATCGCTAATGCATTTTTTACCCCTTCTCCTAATCTCAAATGCCTCGTGAAGCTCGCGTGACACTTTGTTTCTGTACCTCGCCAATATTTTAGTGCTGTCAAATGATGGGTCGCAAGTGCATCTTTTGCAATGTACAGCCAAATGCCCTGACGGTGTAGTTCTAGTTGAAGCGGCGTGCTCGCGGACCCGATCATTAATACACCTTCCAGACTGCCCTACATAGCTTAAACCACACGTCATTGGTATTTCATAAACGACGGCGGTTGCGCAATCAGTGTACTTATTCCTGTGCTTGGTATGGCACGGGTCAGTTATCGGTTGTGGATCATTAATTCTCCTGCATAATCGCGACATTTTGTTGGGCGCCGAAAATACGACCGGGACATCATAGCGCCCAGCCACCTTCTTAAGGTTATGGGAGACACCGTGCATATATGGTATCACCACAGGCCGTACGTTGCTCTTTTCGCGCGGTGGTTTCTGCGTCCCCTTGAACTTCTTTATCAAGCTCCCAGCCACTTCGACCAATGAGCTCATTGGGAAACCCCCTTTTCGCAGACGATCTACTTGTCTGACAAAGCTATCGTGGGCGCTATGCAGGCAAGACTTTCTGAGAGACGCCTCCATACACGAGCTCGCGATGCCTCTCTTCACTAGCTTGGAGTGGCAGGAATTGAAGGGAAGGACCCCCTTCTTAGATCTAGGGGAGTACTCCCAACAAATGTGCTCACCTAGAAAACTTAGCTTGAGGTCAAGAAAAAGCGTGTTTGTTTCTTCTCCTTCCTAATGCGCGCATTGTTTTTGATTCTGAACCTGGAATCTTGACCATCTCCACCTCAGTGCGTCAAGAATCGTTTGAACTGCTAGAAAATGGGGCAGGGCAAAGGGGTTTATGAGCATTTTTGTGGACATTCTCTTCTGTTTCCCTCTTCACCTCTCTAATATTAATTTGTTTAGAGTTTGAAGGTACAGGTGCTCTTTGTTCCTTTTGTCTGGGGGGACGACGTACTCGCTCTTGGTTGTTAATCAGCGACAGGGTATCCTGTCATTCAGTCAATATTTCTCCTGAGCGTGCACGTGTGTCCTTCACTCGTGTACTCACCAACAAGTATGGCTGCCTGATCAGCATCGAATTCGGCTCATATGGATGCGCAATGCCGGATTGCATGTCAAGTCCACCGAATCGCGGGGGTCATCTACGTACTTAAGGCGAAATGTGTGATGACTCGAGCTGAGCCTACCGCCAAACTAAAGCGCGACCGGTTCCATTTCTTTAATACATGAGTCTCGTTTGTTCCTAAAATATTTTGGCACGTATTACATTACATATCCCGAATTATTTCAGAGTAAACTTCAATTGCAGTAGCCAAGGCGCTCTTGAACTTCATAAAGAGGACTGTAAAATGTGGTTCTTAGAGAAGTAATCACAAAGAAATCACCCCTTTCTGACTTCTTAGCTTGCAAAACTTGCCAAGTATCTTTAAATGTTATTCAATGACTTTTTCAGAGTCATTGTACTTTACTCAAGGTACTTCGTCCTAGATGTAGCATAAATACTACTCTGAATACATTTTGAAATGGATATTTAGTATCTTATCTTAAATACTTTTGTTGAGTATTTGTCACAACACTGCATAAAGCCGCGGAATGGCTAGTGCGTAATGTAAACATCGCAGGCTATACGACATACTGTCCCCCCAGCGTTCCACCATATTGCCACGCGCCTTACCGAACGATCGCGTGCCTGGCAAATGGTCACGAATGACAAATGTCCCCCGTGACATTTTTCATTCGTGACAAAAAATGTCATTCGTGAGATTTTTGATTCGTGACAAAAAAGGTCATTGGTGTCATTTGCCATTCCCGGAATCGCTATTCCGTAATGTAAACATTACAGGCTATACGTCATACTGTCCCCCCAGCGTTTCATCAGTGCCGCCGTATTGCCACGTGCGCGTCGCCAAGCGATCGCGTGCGTGGCAAATAGTCACGAATGACAAATGTCCTTCGTGACAAAAAATGTCATTCGTGAAATATTTCATTCGTGACAAAAAAAGGTCATTCGTGAGATTTGGCATTTCCGGAATCACTACTACGTAATGCAAACATTACAGTCTATACGTCATACTGTCCCCCCAGCGTTCTATCAGTGTCGCCATATTGCCACGCGCGTCGTCGAGCCAGCGCGTGCGCGGGGCAAAATGTCATGAGTGACAAATGTCATTCGGGACAAAAAATGTCATTCGTGATTAAAATTCGTTCATTAACTTTTTAATCAGTGAAAATAGACATATTGTTGCAACTAGAAACCTGCTGAGCGTCATCAAAAATCACTAAATCAGTACTTAAAAAAAAAAGCTTTGAAAACGTGAGGAGCGTAGTAGTGCACTAAAGGTACAACTCGGGGAGTAAAAACAAGACTTGCGGCTGCCGAACGCGGTTGATTATATCATGACAAATATCACAAAGGACAAATGGTTTTGTCATTCGTGACGACTGGCAAATGTCAGGAATGACAAGTTTCTAATTGCAACAATATGTATTTTTTCAGTGACTAAAAAGTTAATCAGCGAATTTTAATTAATCAGCCGAGTTATCGCAAAGATTAGCAACCCACATAATGCCCCCCTTGGCCGTACACACGAGCAATAAGTTTTAACGGTTGCGGCTTTTTTTTAAACAATTCTATTAAGCTTTAAAAAACGCCCTATATCTTTTCGTCGTCCTACGGAACAGTATTTTTCTATCTATCTATCTTTATATATATATATATATATAGATAGATATAGATATATATACAGGGACTTTCAGAAAACACAGGCCAAATCGCTCTTGCGAAAACTAGTCGTCGCAGTGAAAAAAGGCTTGTGGCGTTTTGGTCCCGGGCCAGGGGCCCATTTAGTAAAATGATTAAAGTCCGGGATAATTAATTTGTTAATTATTTTTGCGTAATTAACTTTTTAATATTGTGTTTAAGGGCATGGTTTCAATTAGAAAATTGCTCAGTATCATCGAAAAACACTAAATCAACAAATTGCAGAACGATGGAAGGCTCGCGAAGTATTTTACGGCTTTCCGAAAAATCGCACAAAATCGACGGGTTTTTAAGTTTTAATGGCACGGTGGAGTTAAGAAAGGAAACTGACGAGGCGAAAATTGGACGAACTTTACGGACGTTATTGAAACTAATGCTAACAAAATGTAGATAAGAAAGCAAAGGAATTTTAACAGAGTTACACAAACATGAAGGCCGGGGACTAAGACTGGTGATTCTGGTGATGACAATCTTCAGTCATGGCGAGGGATCCCCGTTGCGATGCAGTTTCTCGTTCTTTCTGGTATATTCTTTCGCGTAATCGGAGCGGGTCGCGGTGCCGTTTTTTATAGCCGCGTGTGTTTCTGGCCGGTAGCAGCGGGTCTGCTGGACGCAGGCCGCGGGCAGGGCTTTAGGGTAACTAAAAATAAATAAATGAATGAATAAATAAATAAATAAAATAAAGTAGCTGTATGGCATGGAGTTAACTTTCTCTTGGGCATCTCACATTTTCGACGGATCGAAAGGTTAGAGCTGCGAAAACGTTTTCGAGGCATCTCTCACGTGAAAACAGGAATGCGGTTGTTCAGTTTTCGCTTTGCGTATAAACAGACCGTCCCTTCTACTAACGCCAGCTGCGATCTTGACTCAAAGGGCTCTCAGTGGATCCGCAGAAAATCCACAACGACAGGTGGAAACGCACGCGATTAGAAGACAGCGTGAAGTGCCCGACACATGCACTAGAAAAGGTCGGTCACGTCGCGTAAACCTTTGGAAACCCTAGACCGCTGTTACGCAAACTGCCGTTTCGTCGTCCACGTGTCAGCGCTTAAATGAGACCCCGGAAAACGCGTCTTCCGTGTAAAGACATATATCTCTCAGTCTGTCCTCCTTCCACATCCGCTTTTCCTGATATCTTCTGCTCTTGCGCTTCCACTCTTCCTCGCTCTCCCTCTAGCCATGTCTAGCCTACTCCCACCCGCGTCGTCATACTGTTTCAATTCCTTTTTGTTTATTTTTTTATTTCACGGATGTCAATTCGTCTTTAGTCGAGTTACTATAAAGTTAAGATAACGATAATTAAAATAATTGTATGTGTCCTTGGTCTCCTATACTGCGTCTCATCCTACGATGGACTAAAGGCCAAAGCTACGGGCAGCCATGTCCAATCACGTTCCACGATAAACTATGACATGCTTAACATAGATTAAGGATGAACGAATAATGCTCCTCATGAAAATGCGCTGCATCATTTCTATAGCTTCGACACTGCAAAGAGCCTGTATGTCGTGGCTTGCTTTGCAATATAAAATTGATGAGTCACTCAGTAACGTTCATTGACGCGAAATACCAGGTAATTTCTAAGTGGCTCGTGATTGGATCTGGTGGTTCGTAGCTTTTGCCTTTAGTCCATCGTAGGGTGAGACGAAGTATAGCTAGCCTCCGTTTCATGTCGGGCCCTAGCCAACGTTATGAGCCGATAGAGTCAATCAAAGAGTGCCAAAATTGCATCGTCACGTCGTTCCTCGTTTTTGTGAGCCTACTACCGCTTAATTCACTCACGCATAAAAATAAAACGCAGGATCACTCCGCATTCACTGTGCGCGGCTTGTTCATCTAGCCAACCATAGGAAACGCTCAAAAACAACGAGCGTCATGACGATGCACTTTTTGCTCTGCTTGGTTCGCTCCTTCTTAACGTAGCTTAGGTTGCGGTCGGATTTAATGTGAATCGGAGTGTGGATATCCTCACGGCAGAACAATAAAAGCATATAATGGACCTTTTCCAAATACCGACGGCACCAGGCGGTGGCTGCACGAACTAAAAATCGAGGAAGTGATCTTCCTGCGCTACCAATCGAGAATGGGAGCTACGCTACCAGTCGCTTCGCTCTCTGAGCTGCGTCGCGTGCCCAACGCGACTTTAAAGAGGGAAATCCGTAGCGTCCACCCAAACGTCGCGTTTTTCTTTCCGTCAACTTTATTTTTTTTGTGTAACACAATTATATATACGCTGCAATTACGTGTTCTACTCGTCGATCTACAGCCTCAATCCGAATTTCCTCGATTTTTCGTGCCGACTTCCACCGCTTGGCATCGGGCGCTCGCGCGTGCGCAGAACGCTTCTCGGAAAAGGTCCATTATGCAGGGTGTGCGCGCCACTTCCGGCCGCCATGACAGGCGGAAAAAAATACTTCCGGTTCTACTATGTTTGCCTCGTGCAACCTCGCGTTTCGGTGGGTGTGCGACGAGTCTTAGTTCACTGGCGAAACATTCGGTGAGAACAATACGCTCTAGAAATGCCCCAGTGTCGTGCCGATGCGTTCCAGCACGTGTGACATCACACGTGCCTGCGCGTGTTGCGTTATGGGATTTTTCGGTCCCACCGACGCCGACGCCGGATATTTTGCGACACCAGCTCCTAAATGCTATGGCGTTAAAACTTCATTTGTATTCGTGTAACACCTCATATTCCTTGCCGTAATACATCCAGGAGAATGGACTTTGGGGACTTATGGAACCTCAAAGATGAACTTTGTTTCTTTTAAATGCCAGCAGCAAGTGAAAGGACGTAAGCGTTCAATATAATAGTTCGATCGCTTTTCTAATGGATCCGCATTTTCCATTTTTATGATAAAATATGTCAGCGGTTGTTAAACGAGCAACTAAAAATAGGAGGCCTAATAATAGAAAAAAATGGGTGATCGAATATGCGTAAAATGAACATAGAGTGCGTTTCATAAAGAGGCGGTAAACGTGAAATAACAAGTAATGCTTATTCTATAATTTTATTTTACGTAGGAGCGAAACCACCCAATGAACGTCCTTCCATCCGTACACTGTAGAGGTTTATTACTTCGTATTTCTTCTCTTCATCCATACGCACGTTTTCGCCTGTTCTGTTTGATGCAACATTAGTCCAGTGCCTGAACCCTTTCCCGTCCTTTTCTATTATTGTTTTTATGGCATCATGAGTTCTACTGTTCGAATTGTTACAGTGAATAATGCTGCAACTGAAGCTCCGGTATCTGCCTGGAATCATGAAGGCCATTGCCGTCTCGCTTGTGTTTTTGCTGATCGCTGGTAGGTAATGGCGTCTTAAATATAATTGATAGTAAAAAAAAAAAAAATAAAAGTGGAGAAAATATGGCTGTTTCTGAAGATAACTTTGTCATCCGAACATTTTCTTCTCAAAGGTCTGATCGGAACATCTCTGGCTGAAAAAGACGAAGGAGGTGAAAAACAGCACGTTCGAGTTCGTAAATATAGCTATAAAAATAAAAAAAAGGAAATAACTTTGTGAATGAGATTATGTGGGCTGTGTCTTTAATATGAGTCTGTTGAAAGAGCGAAATTCTTTTCTCGTAACTTATTTAAGAGTAACTATTCAGCTTGTAACGATATTTACCCCCGCCCGGTAGTTTGGTGCAATAAATCAAGGAAATATTGAAATTGCTAGTTAAATTATAAATTATATATTTAATTAACTGATTAATCTTTTTAATTCCTTTAGGAGAATTACACGAGGGACCTACATGTTATAGTTACAACAACAACAACAAAAACAGAACCAACGAGTGTTCATAGCTAAAAGTGCTGGTGGTATATTATTAATATTCTTAAAAAAAAAAACTCTAACATTTGTAGGGAACAAACGTTCTAGTAGAGTTGATGTAAAACATTTCTTCGCCGACTTTTCAAACGACACGAGAGAATCATAAGCCATTCATGAAACCAAACCTCTTCTTTGATTGACAGGTCGCAGTGGCTACTGCTACTTCCGGCAAGATGTCTGCCACCGTCACTGTAGGGGCTTCGGGCGAAGGCAGGCTACTGCGGCAATTTTGTGAAAAAGACTTGCATCTGTGTCAGAAAATAGAGTCTAAATCAAGGAAGATTAAGTCAACTGATGTAGCAGAACAAACAAATGACTTCTGTAGTATCTTTAATACAAAACGTGCGTTGAACTCGACGGAGCGAACATCCATTTGATTCACACGAAGAAGACAGCTGAATTCACGTTGGACAACGCGGGAAAGAAATTTGTTATTCTGTGGGTCATGTGTGTGTGATAAATGAAGTATGGAGCTAATATTTATCGCTCTTTTTATTACTTATGAGGCTCAAACGTTTATGCAAGCGCGTAAGCTTGTCTTCTTCGCTCTGGTATGAACGCATGGAAACCGAGACCTTGACTTGAATATACTATTATACTATTCACGGCGAGAAGTTTGGGTGTCGCCACCTGGTGGAATTTTTTCACAACCCAGAGTTAGGGTACTTCAGCTTTCTCTGCTTACAGTGTTGTCTCTGCTGGTGCAAGCACGAGCAATGCCAAGCTCCTAGGCACTATGCAAATTAAAACATAGCCGCGTGCATAGCAAGTACATACATTGCCCATAATGAGGCAAATAGAGGCGCCCCTAGCGAGTGTCTCACTGCGAGATTGGCAGGGCGTGTGTCTTTCGAGGGCCGGACCTCCTGCACGGGCCCCATGTGTTTCGCCGTTCTGTGGTTGTTCGAGGCTCACAGGACGCCCAAGATTTATCGCAGGTTGGAAGCTCGCGCTGGAGACAGTGCAATTGAGACTCTTCCCTGCCCTTCTGTTGAGCGATGTCTCTGTATAGACCCCTTTTCTTTTCTTTTTATTTTTGTTGAGAGGTGTTGTGAAGACGACCAGAGAACTTCCAGCAAGTGTATGCCTTCTATCGTAGGATAAATGGACGGATGGATGATACGGCCATGCATTTTTTATCGAGCGCTAGTTTGCGCCACCTAGCCTATGAATGTTTACATGCAACGTGTCGTCCGGTTTTTGTCCTCTTATGTCCTCAATTGTCCTCAATTTGTTTATGGCTAAATTTCCACCCCACCGAGTTTTGTGCATTGTGACGCTTGTACACCAACATTTAAGCCGTCTGTTTGTGATTGTAATCTTTTATTTTTTCCTTCTTTCATTTTTCAATCGAACCCCGGGCTCCCGCCAGATCCGTTAACTTCTTAAAGAGTTACGGAAACAAAATGGCGTGGCCGCGTGCTCTTCACTTCTCGCTTCAAAATCGGTCAGCCAGGAATGCAATGCGTATCGCGTTTGTGACGTGAATTGCCTTTACACGGCCAAATGTACTGTAGCTGCGAGCATGGCGGCTTGGTGGTGTCAACGCGTGTCAATCTCGCCTAGTACTAATATCCGAGGACTGTATAACCTATGGCCTATACGTATAGACGTTTTCAACACCCGCCGGATTGAGCCGCCGGTGCCGAACCTTTCTTGTCTTACCGAGGTGCGGAGCCACTGAAGCGGGCGTTGACTATCCTCCACAAAGACCTATGCTGGGGAAAAGGACAGAGGAGCATCTAAAGTGGCGATACCCTGTCCTGCTTTGGAAATGATGAAGTGAAGCGAACGGAATCAGAGGAAACAAAAACTGAATTTTGGTTATGGCGGCGCCCACGCACACCTGCCTGAAAGCGTCTATGCAGCTTGCCCGTAACGTTATTCGCGGCCATGCCGGTATTTTATATTCCGTGAGTGTTCAGTTCAACTTGTTACTTGCACAGCGCTAAAGTAGGAGCTCGAGTGAACCATGCAAGTGGAAATAATCGTCATTACCCACCAATGGCGACAACTGCAAGCTATGCATATAGGGTATTCACTGAGTGCTACACTGGAACGCGTTAAGACAGTCTGCATAGAGGTTTCAACGCGAGTCCCCGCGAGATCCGTGCTTCGAATGCCACATGGCAATGAGTTCAAGGAGAAAACTTGGCAGGCGGCATTCAAACCACAGATATTGCGGTGACTCGTTTTTGCACACTGTCTTTTGTATGTTGTATGATCAGTGCGACCCCGGCTTCAGAGAGAACAGGACGAAACTTCCCTGCGCTTCAAGACCGCAAACAGCCTTTTCGCCGTTCATGTGTCAGCTAATAAAAAGTGACCTTAGAAAGCCGGAGTTACCGACCGCTGGAAGCATGCCGCGTCTGTTTTATTTCATGCGAATGAAGTCAATGACGAGGCATGCATTGCCAGACCGCAACACTAGGTTAAGCTATATATAAAACAAAAACGAAGCGAAACGCGAATACGGACACAGGTCATCTGTTCCCAGCATTTTTAGCGGGTCGAAGGACAACATTAAAAACACTTACTACAATCCGCGACACCTTGTGTTTCCGCACGTGTACCGCCGCTGTCAAAGCAGTAAAATCCTAATTCAGGCACGTTCGTCAGTAACCCACTCGTACTTCTATGAGTAAAACGAGTGATCGCCAATCAACTTACATTTGCGCCAGGGCTGTTGTATTCTTGTTTTAACTGTTTCATGTGACCCCAGAATGATCATTTTGAACACAGTAGCGGGTGACTACAAATAAGTTTTCTGTGCGTGATATATTTTTTTGCTGCTTCGGCTGTTACAACTTATGCAACTGAAATATTGTCAATATTACTTTTCCCTCTTTGCAAAAAAGGTACTTAGTATCGAAATTCAGTCACACATTTTCAATTTTTTACTTTTGTAAGGTGTCTGCTTCGGGTATCCTTTAAGTTATCATCCTCTTATACGTTCCTTGGAAAGCAATTGTATCCGTTGTAGGCTAACAGCATCCCTCTAATAATATATAGAAAAATTAGTGTATTTAGAAAATTATAGAAATTAAAGTGAAATTAGAGTCAATTTCTTTTCAATTACGCATTCACGTCAGTGCGCAATAGGGCCTACGATTATCTGCCTCATTTTACCTCGTGTCTTTTGCCGCTTGCTCGCCTTCTCTTGTAAGCATCGGTGAACAAAATTGGCGGGTAAGCAAAGTGAGCTTGGTTCTCAAATTTAGTTGTTTAAAAAATGCTAACTTCATAATTGTGATTTTTTTTACAGTTACGGGGGAATTACTGTAGCTACTACATGAGTGACTCATCATAGAACGTCAGCTGCGGATTGCGGGCACTGCGGGCGCGAACTCAGTCCGCCCTTAACGTGACGGTTTTACCAAGCAACGCTCTTGCGTGTGATCTACGGAAAGTTCTTATTAACGTGACAAATACACTCTAAAAAAAATCCGCTCTTGATACGTTCTTTGACGATCTAAGAACTCTCTCAGCTCGTGAAGAACGGTTTCGCCTGAAGCACTATCGCCCCCTGGCGCGCTAGAACGGAATAAAATCTTCGGCTCGCACAGTTTTTCTCATCCTAAAAAATTCCTTTTAAGCACCCCCTAAAAGCTTTCTGGTTCAAAACCCTAAAAGAGGTTATATTTAAGCTCCTTCTTTGATGCGAAAGAGTTCTTCATCGCCCATTTGCGCGCCAGGGGGCGACAGTACATGGCGCGAAACCGTTTTTCACGCTGAAATGGTTCATAGGGCGTCAAAGACGTTTCAAGAACGGATTTCTTCTTCTTATGGTGTAAACACAGTTGCACTACTGATTCATGCAACGCGATAAAAAAAAAAACAATAATTGATCCTGTCCTCCGCTCAGTGCGCGATACGTGCTTCCGGCGACCTTTCTCGAACTACCTCCCAGGAACCGAATAATACTCTTCGGGAGACACCTATTTACCTTTCTGTATGATAGGATGCTGTGGCATTTGACTACACAACAATAACTAGTGGCCTGCCCTTTCGAGTTTGGCACGTTTCTTTAGGAAGCGGGAGGCCAGCCCGACAAGCACGCCACCCTCACGCGTCGTCTGCTCCTCGTCACCAGGGGGACGAGTGGCGCTGCGTATATGCGGCGAATAGAGTGCCTTCATACACACGTGCGCTTTTGATTTGAGTGGTGACATCTCAGCCATTTTTCAGCCCAATCGTTTTTTTATGCATTTTGAAGTGCGCGCAATCCGGTGACACTCAGCTCGAGCGCTTAGCTTTGGCTAATGCATAGACGCCATTTTACCGCTCAAGCCACGCATTGAGTGCGCGAGAGCGTCACGCGCTGGCACATTCAGGGCAAAAGTGGATGTCTTCTCCCTGAGACAGACAGACATGTAGGCACCCTAGCAGCGAAACTTCAGCCACACAGCCCCGGGGCCGTAAACTTGTCAAAGACAAAGTTGGAATCGGAAGTTCGCGGAGTACGCCAATTGGACGTCGGCGAAAAAAGCGCGAAGTCATTGCCGTGATAGTCCAATCGCTGCGCTTCATGAACTTGGGCCCCGACTTTTGCGTTTGACGAGTTTAGAGTTTTAGTGCTCCGTTTCTTATTGTGTCCGACCTCAGCCAGGCGCGCTATGAACCGAACGAGCCAACCACGTGGCGCCAAAAGTGCATCGTCATGGCGCTCCTGATTTTTGAGCGTTTGATGTAACTAATCTAAGCAATGACGCACAATGAAAATAAATTAATCGGTGCCAGAGTTGGGCAGAAATTCTCCAAAATGAATTTGGAAATACAAATACTGGGATACATTAAAATAGTAGCTAAAATACTGATACTAAGATACATCTGTAAAAATGTATCGCGATACGTATCGGAAATACATTTTGAAAAGAGGCAAAAAGTATTTGGAAATACAAATACAGGAATACATTTTAGGGAGGGCAGAAATACAAATACAGAAATACTGATAGTGCAATACATTTTCCAAATTTTTTCGAGACGCCAACTAAGATGAAGCTTGAAGATTGAAGTGGATGTTTTCGAACCCGACATTACTTTCCTGTAGGCTTGGCACTTTGCCTTGAAGGTAGTGGTTTCGGACGACAAGGAGTCTTCAATGGGCCCAAAAAAACGTTCCATCAAGGGCTGACCGCGGTCCCTTCCATGACATCTTGTCTGTCTGACGAGGGAATCCTGTCAACATTAATCACATGATGTCACGGTGGAATAAACTAGTATTCTTTATTTGTAGGTGTGGCCTTGAACAGAAAACCTTACCACGCTGCTGTATGAAAGGACAATACGTACTTTCGTTGTAGGTTACCTCGTTGAAGATCGTGCATGCAGTGTCATTTGGAATGTTTGAGAATAGTGGGCCACTTGAAGCGTCTTAAAATACATGTCTTATATTCTGTTACGGTTGAAAAAACGATACGGTAGCATCACTGTTCTGAAGTTCATTACTACCGACCCTCCGCCACCGACGCACGGATTGCAGTCCTCAAGTTTTGCCTAGCATTATCCAAACAGAGACCTCGTGGATCGCGAGCTGATATTGCCGGCACAGGTGAGAGCTGTCCGAGAAACAGCGGTCTCGAGACGAGTCGCGGGAGTACGTAGTCTGGGATGGCACAGCGAGGCCACTTCTGGCCTCCTCCTGGGTTTCGGATCACCAGAGCAGCGGATCACGTTCATGTCGGCTGATGACGTACCCTTGAGCCATGAAATGTTACGGGCGCAGCCGCAGATGCATTCTAATATGTGTTGAACTTCACAGCGTGAGTCGTCCTGCTATTTTAAGTCAACCACCGCCAGGCTGGTGCTGCAACGGAATGTGACTCAGCTTTGCCGGATGGGTGTACTCTGTACGCTAAGGCGAGAGAGATGGTTAGCAGCGGGCATTGGACGCCAGCAAATAATGACTCAAGAAATCCCTACCTAAGGACGTGCGGCAGAAGATGATCTTACTCCACTCCTGGCAAGCCACCTGGTTCGAGTCCCCAACTACGCAACACTCCTCAGAAGAGAGAAAAGGACGCATAGAAAAATAGTTTGCAGAATCAAAAGGAACCTTGGTCAGCATAGTAACAATGCCCCAGCATCTCCTTGACTATGGTGCCCTCAGAAATAAAAAAAAAATGCGTACGGACTTGTTTCTTTTTTTTTTTTTTCGTGGGGGAAGGGGGGGGGGGAGTATATCTCAAGAAATGTAACGAAATACAATTCATCCTGATTGTATAGCGATACGAAGAAACATTCCAAATGTATTTCGATCCAGAAATACAGATACTGGTGAAAGAAAGGTATCGCGATACAAAAATACAGATACCAAATGTATTTCTGAAATACTATCGCGATACATTTGTATCGCGATACTGCCCAACCCTGATCGGTGCTTAGGTGTACGATGCAGCATAAATTTCTGTAAGCTACGCGTGGGTGGCACAAGAAAGAATGCCCGTGCCGCAGAGGACGAGAGCTCGGCCGAGGGGCCGAGCTCGCGTGCTCTGCCTCTGTCCAGAGCGGCGAGCTAAGATTGTGGAATCACGACTGCCGGAGAAGCGTCTATCGTCGTTGCTGCAAATGACAAAGCACGTTCCGCTGCAAGCAAACGGCGACATTGAGTTCAAACCTCTGCTTTGCGCCTCCATTCGCTTCCTAAAACCTGCTTTGTGAGTTTAAAAGCGCTAAAAACAACGGACGAGTAAAAGAAACGAACAACATAGAGCTTAGTAAACAGGAACTGGGCGAGTTGGTATGGATTCATAATGGAACAGCGCGAATTTTTGCAAGGATAGAGCGCCACGTATGGGGCCCCTAGTCCGGGGCCCCATACGTGGCGGCGACCGCCTTGGTGCGGTCCACCAGCAATTGCTGGCCAGTGGCCTTGTCATCGGTCAGCCGCTCCTCCCAGGAGGTGGGGGTGGGATTGGGATTGGGGGTGGGACGGCGGGAAAGAGCTGGCACTGCCAGACCATGTCGTCGGTATAACGAAAGATCTGAGGAATCTTTGTCATGTATAATGCGAGAAATGCGCATTGGATCGCTTTGCCCCTTTAAGTTCATGAATGTTCCTTAAATGATCGATCCCAATGCCGAGAAATAAGCGACTATTCGTCCATCGGCGGCAGGGCGAGAAATTTTGTCGTTAAGAACGCCACCAGAAAAAATGAAAGCCATTTACAACTCCCTGTCACGCCGAATTAGAGCGCAGCTCTTGAGGAGGAGGAGGAGGGAAGGGTACCGAAGGGAAGGTATATCCTTCCTCCCTCCTCCTCAGCTCCTCATCCTCTCTGCTACTTCCCCTCCGAGCGGCGGCGCCGTCGCCTCACGAGGGTCACGTGGCCTCACGGGGGTCATGTGACGTCACCGGGGTCACGTGACCTCACGGGGGTCACGTGACCCCTATGAAATCACGTGACGATGGCGCCATCGGTGACGTCACTGGTAATGTCATCATCGCTAGTGGCGTCATCAGTGACGATGCAGATGCCCATGACGTCATCAGTGACGTCACTGATGACGTCATCAGGGACGATGACGATGCGAATGCCGATGATGTCATGAGTGACGTCACGCGTCCCATGATGCACCGCGCGGTTACGCCGACGCAGAGCCGTATATGGGGAGAGTTTGGTCAGTCTATGATCTCGCCGCCGTAATGCCCTCCTCCCGAGTGAGCCAGTCAGCACGCGGCGCAGAGCGAGAGGCATGAGCGCATGCGCGTGAACTCCCGGCTGCTCCCAGCTGAGCGGGGAGGGCCGCCATCTTCGATCATTCTCCCGGCAGAATGCGTGGGATCGGCATCTAAATCTCGATTATTGCCTTTTATATCGCTGGCTCTGGCAAGAAAATGACATTCTGTTATTCTTCGGTAGGTTAAAAAGCTAATAAGTGAAGATTTTTCGGCGTATGACCGCCAATGTTTATTCAGGCGAAAAAGAAGTCGGCCCGTAGCAGACGACACGTAGTCTCAGCAGCGCTCTTTTCCGACCAGTCTCCGACAGCGTTGCTCAAATATGGCGGTCGTCTCCTTTCCGCTCCCTTCTTTCTCTCTCGCTCCTTCGGCGCTCTCCTCCCTTTCATTTCCTTTTCTCCTCTCCGGCGCCTTCGTCGCCACACCCACTGGACAAACTCTCCCAATATACGGCTCTGCGCCGACGGCGACGGCGACGCCGCTCAAGCCAGAAACGGGCAACTAAGAGCTGCGCTCTAAAACGTTTCCTTTCGGTTGCCAATCCTCCATCGTTTTCAAAACTGCCGGTTTGAAAGCTCTTGCTTTCTAACCGGCAGTTAGGTTCCGCAAGCGCTCTTTCGATGAAACAATTCTTCAAGTCACGTGTTGCCCTCGCTCGTGCCAAGCTGAAGTTGACCTTACTCTAATACCATCTGATCCGACAATTGTTGAAAATTAAGTTGGCTCAGCACAAAGATTTTAAATATAATTTAAAAAAAAAAACTTTCGCGATTTTGAAAAAAAGAAAAACATTCAGTTGTCTGTGATGACACAGTCGTATTATCTTTGTAAGGCGTTCTCCGGCGTCAGGCATCGCGAATCAACACGTGATCAAACCACCAATAAAGGCTGTAAGCTTCTACCTGCAATCCTTTCTTGCTTTTTACTTAATAACTGTGACGAAATCATTGGCGGCCGCTTTAGCGGTGCCAATTAAAGCTCCTTGAATTGTTTGTCTTTACAAGTATACCTTAAACGCGTCATTGAGCCCTTGGAAGCAAATCGCTGCGATGCACTGTAATGCGCTGAAATGCGTAGCCTTCGGAAGCGAACGGCGACGGAGCACTCTCTCGTGAGACGGTTCTTCCGCATTCACACAAGGATGGTTAACGGTACTTGTAAAAAACGCAAAGCGTAAATATTATCAGGAAGCGTTAGTGCCTGATACTCCTTAGGAATCCCTTTTTCCCCCTCTACGGGTGTTTTCGACCGTTATTCGAGGGTAAACACAATCGTTTAAGACAATAAGTGGAGTGCAACGAAAAGTTTCACAAAGTTGCCTTTAGGTGGTGCATTTACCATACTCCAATTGCGTAAGTCTCGGATTCTCCGGAAAAATGCAAGAAAAGAAAAACATTTGTTTGTTCAATGCGTGGGAGTAAAAGAGGACCAAACAGCCGGGTTGACGCTGATATTCATATGTCCTCTACGACACACGCTGGGATCTTCAAGATCTC